>NC_057810.1:84438692-84441752 GCF_018294505.1 Triticum aestivum
TGGCATGTCCGAAGAGGCGACACGCGTCTCCGGGGTTTGGCCCCCCTCACGGACGGCGCCACCGCCGGCACCTGGAGGGGGGAAACGGACACGTCGGGTCTACACGGAGGGGATCTTGCTGTGGGTCTGGCCCGGATGTTGCTCCAAAGTGTTCCTATGGGCTGACCTAACACAACCGGGTGGAGAGGTCCACTGGTCAAATCCCGTCCGTGCAAAGTCAAAGGGCTAGATCCCGTGGTCAAACGCTACAGGGTTAGGCGGGTTGGGGGCCCTGGGGGGTAGCAATGCCACCGGAGCATCGCACCGGGCCCTCATACATGCGGGGTGGTGTGGTGGCATGTCCAAAGAGGTGGCACGCGTCTCCGGGCGTGGCCCCCCCTAACGGACGGCGATGACACGGTAGTAGCCATTCTGCGGTAACGATGCGGCGTGAATATTATTAAATACTCGAAGCGTGATAAAATCATGAGTTTTTTTGCACGAAGTGTGCACATGTGCTATAGGAACGATAAATTTTTTTTCATAATTTTTGGTGATGGAGAAGTATCCGAAAAATCCCCTCTACGCGGATTGCCCTTCGCGCGTCTACGGCTGTGGCCGGCGGCCTCCGGGGGCTAGCATGCCGCAAAATCTTGCGTAGGCAGCCTCTCATGTGTTTGGAAGTGTTGTGGTGGTTGCAAACGCCCGGCACGCGTGTCCGGGTGTGCCACCCCTCACGGACGGCGCCGCCGCCGGCACCTGGAGGGGGGAAACGGACGCATCGGGTCTACACGGAGGGAATGTAGCTGTCAGTTTGGCCCGGATGTTGCTCCCAGGTGTCCCTCTGAGCTGACCTAACACAACCGGGTGGAGAGGTCCACTGTTCAAAGCCTGTTCGTGGAAAGTCAAAGGGCAAGATCTCGTGGTCAACCACTCTAGGGTTAGGGAGGACAGGGGCCCTGGGGGGGTAGCAATGCCACCGGAGCGTCGTACCGGGCCCTCATACATGCGGGGTGGTGTGGTGGCATGTCCGAAGAGGCGGCACGCGTCTCTGGGGTTTTGCCCCCCTCACGGACGGCGCCACCGCCGGCACTTGGAGGGGGGAAACAGACGCATCGGGTCTACACGGAGGGTATCTTGCTGTGGGTCTGGCCCGGATGTTGCTCCAAAGTGTTCCTATGGGCTGACCTAACACAACCGGGTGGAGAGGTCCACTGGTCAAATCCCGTCCGTGCAAAGTCAAAGAGCTAGATCCCTTGGTCAAACGCTACAGGTTTAGGCGTGACGGGGGCCCTGGGAGGGTAGCAATGCCACCGGAGCATCGTACCGGGCCCTCATACATGTGGGGTGGTGTGGTGGCATGTCCGAAGAGGCGGCACATGTCTCCGGGGCGTGGCCCCCCTCACGGACGGCGATGACACGGTAGTAGCCATTATGTGGTAACGATGCGGCGTGAATATTATTAAATACTCGGAGCGCGATAAAATCATGAGTTTTTTTGCACGACGTGGGCACATGTGCTATAGGAACGATAATATTTTTTTCATAATTTTTGGTGATGGAGAAGTATCCGAAAAATTCCCTCTACGCGGATTGCCCTTCGCGCGTCTACGGTTGTGGCCGGCTGCCACCGGGGGCTAGCATGCCGCCAAATCTTGCGTAGGCGGCCTCTCACGAGTTTGGAATTGTTGGGGTGGTTGCAAATGCCCGACACGCGTGTTTGGGGTGTGCCTCCCCTCACGGACGGCGCCGCCGCCGGCACTTGGAGGGGGGAAACGGACGCGTCGGGTCTACACGGAGGGGATCTTGTTGTGGGTCTGGCCCGGATGTTGCTCCAAAGTGTTCCTATGGCCTGACCTAACACAACCGGATAGGGAGGTCTGCTGGTCAAAGCCCGTTTGTGCAAAGTCAAAGGGCTAGATCCCGTGGTCAAACGCTACAGGGCTAGGCGGGACGGGGGCCCTGGGGGTAGCAATGCCACCGGAGCGTCGCACCGGGCCCTCATACATGCGGGGTGGTGTGGTGGCATGTCCGAAGAGGCGGCACGCGTCTCCGGGGTTTGGCCCCCCTCACGGACGGCGCCACCGCCGGCACCTGGAGGGGGGAAACGAACGCGTCGGGTCTACACGGAGGGGATCTTGCTGTGGGTCTGGCCCGGATGTTGCTCCAAAGTGTTCCTATAGGCTGACCTAACACAACCGGGTGGAGAGGTCCACTGGTCAAATCCTGTCCGTGCAAAGTCAAAGGGCTAGATCCTGTGGTCAAACGCTACAGGGTTAGGCGGGTCGGGGGCCCTGGGGGGTAGCAATGCCACCGGAGCGTCGCACCGGGCCCTCATACATGTGGGGTGGTGTGGTGGCATGTCCGAAGAGGCGGCACGCGTCTTCGGGCGTGGCCCCCCCTAACGGACGGCGATGACACGGTAGTAGCCATTCTGCGGTAACGATGCGGCGTGAATATTATTAAATACTCGGAGCGCGATAAAATCGTGAGTTTTTTTTTTGCATGACGTGTGCACATGTGCTATAGGAATGATAATATTTTTTTCATAATTTTTGGTGATGGAGAAGTATCCAAAAAATCCCCTTTACGCGGATTGCCCTTCGCGCATCTACGGCTGTGGCCGGCGGCCTCCGGGGGCTAGCATGCCGCAAAATCTTGCGTAGGCAGCCTCTCATGTGTTTGGAAGTGTTGTGGTGGTTGCAAACGCCCGGCACGCGTGTCCGGGTGTGCCCCCCCTCACGGACGGCGCCGCCGCCGGCACCTGGAGGGGGGAAACGGACGCATCGGGTCTACACGGAGGGGATGTAGCTGTCGGTTTGGCCTGGATGTTGCTCCCAGGTGTCCCTCTGAGCTGACCTAACACAACCGGGTGGAGAGGTCCACTGTTCAAAGCCTGTTCGTGGAAAGTCAAAGGGCAAGATCTCGTGGTCAACCGCTCTAGGGTTAGGGAGGACAGGGGCCCTGGGGGGGTAGCAATGCCACCGGAGCATCGCACCGGGCCCTCATACATGCGGGGTGGTGTGGTGGCATGTCCGAAGAGGCGGCACGCATCTCCGGGGTTTGGCCCCCCTCACGGAC
>NC_057810.1:85099426-85103038 GCF_018294505.1 Triticum aestivum
GAGATGAAAGGACAAAGTTGCTAACCTTGGTGATGATTTGAATGGATGAGGGCCTGCAAATCTTGACAAATTTGGGGCAAATTTTGTGATGAACTCGAGAGGAAGAAGGAAAGAATAGAGGAGAGGGAGAGGGGAAAGGGGGAAGAACAGAGTGCGGGTGGACGAAGGGTTTATATAGGACGACCTTTAGTACCGGTTCGTGCCACGAACCGGTACTAAAGGTGCTGGAAGGGCCCCACTCTGACAACATCCTGCCACCACTCTCATTAGTACCGGTTCGTGGCATGAACCGGTGTTAAAGATTTGCCACAAACCGGTACTAAAGAGCTCCTCCCGGCTAGCTGTTGGAACCGGCACTAATGGACACATTAGTGCCGGTTCTGTTACAAACCGGAACTAATGTGTCTCACATTTGACCCTTTTTCTACTAGTGTATATAAGCTATTTTACATAGCTTAAACGAAACTTGATTTGAACTCGATCCAACCCGTTGCGTAAGTTGTACAGTCGCGCGCTGTGTTACAATTTGTTGTTGCGGCTGCATTCATAGTTAGTTTCTTCTGTGGTTGATCCATATATCACCGTACGTCCACCTCCAGCTAGCGGTGGGCAGCAGCAGCAGATGTAGTGTGTGGTTGGCTGCATGTCATGCATGTGGATGCAATGCAAGGATGTAGTACTAGCGCGCACAGGCTGACCCAAAGCATGGAGAGCTACAACCGTCGAGCCAGCGACTGATGCTCGGGTCGGATGGATCAATTATTTACCGCCCGTGACCGATGTGCACACGGCCACCAATTCCTTGCACCAATTCGGTCCATCACAGCCAGCTGCCAGCGTTTGTCTTTGTCATGCATGATTAGGATCCCTTCCCACTGTTACACTGCCAGCCCCTTGGCCTTGGACGATCGTTCGCTGGAAAATTGCCCCGAGCTGACGCGCGTCCTATATATGTGCCCATTCCTCTCGTCCACCAAACAAACCTGATCGTGTTCGTGTCCAACAAAATTTGCAGGGATGAGCGACGGCGGCGACTCCGTCTCCAGCGATGACTGCATCGACGACTGCCTTGACGCGTGCTGCTGCGACTGCTTCTGGGATAACATCTGCTTCCGCATCCTCTGCGCTCTCGTCATCGTCGCCCTCCTCGCCACCGTGGTCGCGCTGCTCGTCCTCGCCTTCGTCCCCCGCCGCGTCGGCGTCAGCGTCGAGGACGCGGCCCTCTCCCGCCTCGACCTCGCCGTCAAGAATGCCACGGCGGCCGCGCTAGCCTACGACATCTCCATCGCCGTCGCAGTCCACAACGAGAACTTGTTCCTGCCCGCCGAACACACCGCGCGGCTAGACGCGGATTTGATCTTCGACGGCGCGCGGTTCGCCCGCGTCGGGCTGGCCACCGCAGGGGCCGTGGTCCGACCGCGGCGCAGGAAAGTGTACCACGCCACGGCGGCGGCCGACAGCGCGAGCGTCGCGCTGGGGAGCGCAGGCGTGTCCGACTTCCTCAAGCAGAGCGCTGCCGGGCTGTTCCAGCTCGAGGTGAAGATTGTCGGCGAGGTCATGTACCGACCACACCACAAGAAGCATAGGCTGGACGCGATATGCCGGCTAGAGTTGGCTCTGTCAACGGCAACGTCGCCGGCGATGTTCAAGAAGGTAAAGTGCGACGTTCAGAAAGGCCATTGATGCTCAGGATCCAAGCAACGTGCGGTGTGGTTCAAGTTCTTTGTTTCTTCTCACTGGACGGAGTGGCTGTTGCACGGCGGATGGTTTATGTTTCTAGCTGATGTAATGTGCCTGTTCTAATACCCTGTGCTGTGCTTGTTGGTAATCCGTGTTCTTAGTTTTGCGTAATTCGTGTGTCTGTTCTAATATAATACACCGTGCTTGCTGGCCAATGTTTCTAGTAGCTGATGGATGTCATTACACTACTTAGTTGCGTAATAAGATGGGCTAGTTATAGCTCATGTCTCATTTCCTCTTTTAATATTTAATTTTGGCTAATTAGATCAAACATATGTGGTACTTATCTGGGATGGACTTATATTCACTTTTTTTGTGTGGGAACTTATATTCACATTTTGTATAGAGGTTACCTGGATTTTTTCTGTAAAGTACTATCACCTAAATTTGTATATTGATATGTCTAATTAAGACTCCAGTTTCCCTATATACAATTTTTAGTGTGCAGGTTACATGCATTGTGTCCCATATTTAGACGACCACTTCAATATATTTTGACCCCTATAGTTCACTCTCATCACTCTAGGTTTAGGCTGTGATCCCTCTTCGCAAAATACAAAATAGGTCTCCCAAGTCTTTTTCTATTTAGGTTAATCATCATCTTGTTTAAATCAATACATCTACGTACCTTAAACAAAAAACAAACAAACATGGACACACAGACGCGAGAAAGGATGGAGCACTGGCCATGGCTGTGGCCGGGCATGGCGTAAACGGAAACCATGCAAGCGTGAAGACGACGGGGTGTGGTAGGCTGTGGTAGCGCTTTTGCCTCAACCAGACAAGCATTCCCATCACATTTACTCAGCTGGCACGTTCCCACCTTCTCACTCTCTCTCTGTCTCTCCCCGTTCACATTCAGCAAACCCGCATGTGGATGTGGATGTGGATGCCACTTCAGCAAACCCGCATTCTCCAAAACTGGTGGAAATCATACGGGTTCAAAAAATAAGTGGAAGTCACAAGTCGGAAGAGGCCATGGTAAGCGAGAGTACCAAAAAAAAAATCAGGGTTTAAAATTTCAAATTAGATCCCATGTGCTACTTTTTGGGTTTAACATACATTTTTGGTATTTCTCATAAAAATTGCCTAAACGTGATCAGAAAAAGTGAAAAATACTGTTATTTATAAATTTCATGCAATGAAATTGGGACCTTAAAGCTCCTTTAGTTGAGAAAAAGGAAGAAAGGTCAAGTGCGCCGTTTTTAGATGGCGAGTGCTCGAGTTTTCATCTGGTACATTGCCGAGAGCTAAACCCATCTCAAGAATAAAGTTTTATGTAACCAACTCATAACATTTCTTCTCGATCGCCTCTAGTATTCTGATAGTCCAGATAGGATGCCATTACAATTACTTTTCTTTTCTCGCAATCAGATGGGCTAGTTAGCTCATGTCTCTTTTACTGTCTTCTCTATGAGATTTTTTTTAAGAAAAGGAGGTTAAACCCCCGGCCTCTGCATCAATCGATGCATGAAGCCATCTTCTCTATGGGAATAACTACATGTATATTCACATTTTGTATAGCTTCAGGTTACCTAGATTTTTTTGTAAAGTAATGCCTCTTAAATTTGTATATTGCTATGTATAAAGCTCCAGTTCTCATATATGTGAAAATTTTGTAAACTATTAATACAATTTTTAGTGTGAAGGGTAGATGTATTGTGTCCCATATTCAGACAACCACTTAGATTTATTCTTGTGTTTTTCTTATTTCTTCCATCTTTATTCCTCTGTTGCTTTGGCTTTAAATTAGAGGCAGCGGCAGAGGCAAGATTGCTCAAATTAGGATGTTAACTGAGAGATGGTTAGATCTTTAAAAAAATTATATGTATTATTCATACGATTATTAACAGCAAATCCATGGTAGTACGC
>NC_057810.1:85103048-85105424 GCF_018294505.1 Triticum aestivum
GCTAGAACGATCACAACTTGCAAATTTAATTTATGTTTAAATAAGCGCCGTGCATGCATCCATTTTGTTCCACTACGACCTAGCCTTGGAATCAAGGTTGCTAACTTCTACCTATGTGTTGGTAACTACCTAACTCATTAATGCCACTCCTGTTGTACTCATAGCTGCATAGTACTCCTAACTAATGCATACTCCCAACTAGTGTGTTACTTTAGGAGAAGTTGGTATAACTGAGAGTAAACTGGAATAAGTACGAATTATTGTGTTATGAAATGATGTTGGAAATGGAATTAAGCAGTGCATAACCAGTTGGTATCACTTTTGCTATAACATATATCACGCAATAATGAACACAGTAATAATATCATCTGACTGTCTACTACAATAAGTTTTGCCCGGCTCCGGCGAGGAAGGGGTGATGACGACGGCACGCCTTCGGCTTGCTTCAGTGCTTCTATTCATTGCTAGATGGTCTACGGATCTGGATGTAATTTTTAAAATTTCTGGTGTTCGTTATACTGCCATGACTGAGGATGAATTGATCGGATTTTTTCTCACAAAAAAAAAAGATCACTGTAGCTGAACGGGGTACTTGAATTGTAAAATATAGCATGTTGCAGTAATAGGAAGGTGCTTATTGAAGGATTAAGCAGTGCACAGTATAGGAGAAGTTGATTATTATAAATAAATCAACATGTAATAATAGGCCTCGACCTCTCTAGGTTGTGATCCCTCTTCGCAAAATAAACCTCCCAAGTTATATTTTTCATTTAGGTTAATCTTTCTCTTGTTTATTTACAAATAAATATGTACTCGTAGAAGAATACAAGCTAGATCAATCATGGAGACGGTGCGGGCGTGAGGAAGGCTCCGCGAAATTTCTGCTTGGACAAACCAACAAAGCGTGAAAGGTTGGAGCACTGGCCATGGCTGTGGCCGGGCATGCCGTAAACGGAAACCAGACCACGCGGCGTGGTAGGCTTTTGCCTCAAGCATGCAAGATGCAACCATTTGTTCTACCCCCCGTCATATTTACTCAGCTGGCCAAAGGCATGTTCCCACCTTCTCACTCTCCCCGTTCACATTCAGTGCTTCCCTCATGCACCCTTTCTCTTTTTCCTGCCTGCTTCCTTCACGGTGGAGATAATGCATGTGAACGGTACTTCTGCAAACCACATTCTCCAAAACTGGTGGAAATCATACGGTTCAAAAAGTAAGTGGAAATCACAAGCCGGGAGGGGATGGTAAGTGAAAGAGTAGCAAATTATTTTCGGGGTTCGCTGTGAGCCCTATTTTTGCTATCAGTAGTATTGCCGAATTTAACATTATACTGCCACTCATCATGTCATAATTTCCTTCTAGTGCTTTGCATATAAGTAAAAACCAGTACCTTGTGAAGCACCTTGCAAGAATATCCATTCAACGTACTCAAAAAATTTATACATGAATTAAAACACATATTAGAGATAATGTCCAAATTTAAGATTTTTAGATCTCATTTGCTACTTTTTGGGTTTAAAATACTTTTTGGCATTTCTCATAAAAAAGGAAATAACCAAAATGTGATCAATAGAAGTGAAAAATACTGTTGTTTATAAATTTCATGCAATGAAATAGGGAGCTCAAAGCTCCTTCAGTGAAAAAAAGAAAGGTCAGGTGCACCATTTTTATACGGCGACTGCCAGAGTTTTAATGTGGCACATCCACGAGGGCTAAATCCTAGCCCTCTGACGGCCCAAGCGAGCATGCACAATGCCATGTCCATGGGATTCGGTGCCGACCAAACAACATGAGCAGCGATGTCACGACCACCACAAAGTCCCACCGCATCCCTGAGAGGAAGATGCCACTCACGAGCACACCCCGGGCCAAGTCCAATCTCATCCACCAGAAGCACCAGCTCTGGTCCGCCTCGGGCACATATCTGGCCCGCCCGAGCACGAACCCTAGCTCTAAGCTTCCCCGTTGCGTGTGTGGCCGGCACCACCGGCACCCGCCCAGCCCAGCGCATGTCGGCTCGAAACCAAGAGAAGGAGAGCCAGCACCACCCCATGCCGCCCGTCGAAGCTCCGCAACCGTATATGTGTCACCGCTACCGCCACAAGCTCGCACCACCAACCACGCCCGAGAAGGACCGGCAGCGGGGGGAGCCCACCACCGGCCACCGGGGCCCTCTTGCCACTAACATCCGCAACAAGCTGGCCACGCCACGCTCTAGAGCTGACTGCATCCTGCACCGCCCACAAAGGAAATCCCCTGGCCAATCCAAATCGGGGCTGAGCGAGCCACTCCCATCGGCGCCCACCGCCATCCCGACGCCACCCAGCACACAGCCCAGGTCCCCGCCTCCGCTGAGGCACGGCCGGAGAGCTGCCG
>NC_057810.1:85105466-85106295 GCF_018294505.1 Triticum aestivum
CGTCCCGCCCGCCCGCCGAGGAGATCCCCTGGCCAATCCAGATTGGGGCTGAGAGAGCCACCCCCACCGGCGTGCACCACCATCCCGGCGCCACCCAACACATGACCCACGACCCACGTCCCCATCGAGGCACGGCCAGAGAGCTCCCGTGCTGCAGCACCCCACGCCAGCGCCGCATCCCGTCGCGGCCGCCTCGTCCCGCCCCGAGCCTGCCCCGCCCTATGTGTGCGGCAAGGGACGAGGCGCGGGGTGGAGGGATCTTGTGGCGACGGTAGCTGGGCTGCCCTCCCCATCGCATGCGGGGCGACGAGGGAGGTGGAGGGTGATTTTTTTTTGGCTCCTATCTGTTTTTCTAGCTGCCGGGGAAATGTTTCTGAGAATTTTAGTTCGTTAAAAACAAGTTACAGTGCTTAAAAGAAATTACAGGCGACACTTTATCTAGGCACTATGAAAAATTGCTAGGATTATGGCACTCATGATATAGCTAGTTGGATTTGGCAATAACGGTGTTTCTGGTTTGCTCCCTCCCGAAACACATATCATGCTAATCGCCGTTGTTGATATTAATGTCTTTGTTGTTGTTGATTGCTTCAATGTAGTATTTTGGCTATTTGCTTCCAAAATGTTTCAGTTGTTTCTTCAGATTTGGTGTAATTTGTGCCAACTTGATATTAATTCATTTTTCTGTATTGAAAAATATTAATAAATATATGGTAACATGTAATAATAACTTTTGTAGAGTGGCAAGAAGAAATTAAACACTTGGTTTTGGTTGGGTGTATACTGCGGTGACAACAACTACTCATCCAAATGCATCATCAATATGATG
>NC_057810.1:85106773-85109134 GCF_018294505.1 Triticum aestivum
TTTTTTTATCAGTAGTATTACTGATTTTAACATCTTACTGCCACTCATCGTCTCATTATTTCTTTTTAGTACTTTGCATATAACTGAAAATCATTACTACCTTGTGAAGCGCCTTGCAAGAATATCCATTCAACATACTCCAAACTTTCTCTACGTGAATTAGAATACATACTAGAGATAATGCCAAATTTAAAATTATTTAGATCTCATTTCCTAATTTTGGGTTTAAAATACTTTTTTGGAATTTCTCATTAAAAATGAAATGACCTGAATTTGATCAACAAAATTTTTAAAGTTTGCATGGGCTCGTGCTATGGCTTTTTGATATAGGTGAAAAAGCCTCACCAGATTTGACAAAAGTGTGCCTTGTAATTGGTGGATCTCCTAGGATGTTTCTTAGACATTCAAGTCAAACAATAAGGTTTCTAGTGAGCAATTATTTTCGTTGAGCATGTAACTTCGAAAATAAACTAGAACAAATTATTTATATTAGTATTGATAAATTTAATACTCCCTCCGATGCATATTAATTATCGATGCTTTAGTATAACTTTAGTACAAAGTTGTACCAAAGCAGTGACAATTAATATGGGTCAGAGCTAGTATCATATTTCTACTCTTCACATCATAATTTCTTTCTAGTACTTTGCATGTACCTAAAAATCGGTACCTTGTGAAGCACAATGTAAAAAATATTTATCGAATATACTTGAGATTTTTTTTACGCATGAACTAATCCTTTGATTAAAGATTATGTCAAATTGCAAGATTTTTTTAGATCCCATTTGCTACTTCCTAAGATTAAAATGCATTTTTTGGCATTTTTCATTCAAAAAATAGAAACCGGCCTAATATGATCAACAAACTGTAAAGTTTTTTGCATTGGATTATATTTTGTGTGTGGGCTCTACGTGAAAAAGTCTCACAATGTATGATAAGAGTTTCTTGTACTTTGCTTTATAATGGGTGGATCTCCTAGGACGTTTCTTGATATTCAACTTAAACTACAAGTTTTCGAGTGTCCAGTGAAAAAATTTGATCAATCGTGGAGACGCGGGCGCAAGGAAAGCTCCGCAAAAATTCTACTTCAACCAAGCAACGAAGCGTGAAAGGATGGAGGCGATGAATTACTCTACCCGGGAAACGTTTGAAGCACAGGCCATGGCTGTGGAAGCGGAAACCACCTATTTGTAGCAGGATGAGGACGTCGGAGGGACGTGGCACGTACTACGCGCTTTTGCCTCAACATGCAAGTATATGAGCTGCATCTTTGCATCCAGCTACTTTACTCATCAGCTGGCCAAAGGGATGACGGGTGTTCACCAACCACCGTCACACGGCCAGACGATCTGGGCACGCTATCGCATGGGCCAAACCCCCGCTCAGGTTGCCGTTTTCAGGTCATCAAGGCACTGCAGGCGACACGGGACACTACCCCAAGCAATATGCATGTGACCCATCCATCGATCGCTCGGGGCACGATCAACATGCGCTGCCACTCCGCGGCCTAGCTACTACAACCACAAAGCCAGCGGCCCACGCATAGTACGTACTAGTATTTCACTTGACTACGATGAATGAAAGTCTTTTACGACAGATCTTTAATTCCGGCCATTGAGTACAATGTAGTGTGTAAATATTCTTGGAACGAGCCATCCGGCGTCACACTTGGTCTCTAGATTGTCCGGCTGGACAACACAAGCATGCATGTACTAGTGTAGAGATACTCCATGCATGAGATAACGACACCCCACAACCGATCCACATGGGCGGCCAGCAGCAGCGGATGCCCATTATCACGCTATACTCATGAGAGGGAACCGACCGGGTGGTGATAGCGTTCCGATAGCGGGTGTGGACACACTGTCAGTTTTGAAGCTCAAATCGGCATGTCCTTTTGACTATGCGCATCACCGGCCCAGGCCCATGGAAAATACTACAGCTTTTGTATCATCACGAAAAGACGCCTTGTGCATTCAGATACTACATGTTCCAGCTGAATGATCGATAATCAACTGTAATTTCGCCAAACACCATTGCACATTCGGTTCGAAGACAAATTCACCATCACAGAGGTAATATGCCATTCAACGTTTGCATATATATCAAAAAGCCATGATCAGATACCAACCTTTAGTTTCATGGACACGGTATGGTGAATTTCAACCAATCGGTTCAGCCAACGAAAAAAAAAGCTTTTCTGTCGTCACGAAAACCATGATGCTCTACAACCCCCTGTGCATCTATCTATTATTGTACATTAAAAGTGCATGAGGGGTTAACAAGAAAAAGGAAAAATATGGTAGAAATTCTCACAAAAATCAGAAATATCTGACCTTTAATTTAGAAATCAAAAAAAAA
>NC_057810.1:85110550-85120359 GCF_018294505.1 Triticum aestivum
GGTACATCTCACTGCCACTCGCACTGTTGCCTCCATCTCCCGCGAGGTCCTGGCTTGGCCTTCCCGTGGTCGATGCTCGTCCTTGTCGCTCCTCACGTTGGCTCATGTCTTCGGCATCCAAAATCTAAAATGGACCGAGAGGGTAAATTTTCCACGCATATGAGATCTAGCAAAAGCACAGGCATAAAGTGCACTTTCTCCAATATTGTACACATTACCCTTGTATAATTTGGTTGAGTAATAAGTAAAGTACTTTGGTAGCAAAAACCAAAAGAAAAGGAATAAGCGCTGCGCTGCGTGGGCATACGCGGCCTCTGGTACACCGATCGCTCAGCGCTATATATGCCAAGCAACCCCACAATCCCACTCCTCGCGTCCGCACTCTGCTGCTAGCTCTGCTGCTCACAACATACTAATTTGCAAGGATGGGCGACTTCGACTGTGGCGCCATCGACTGTGGCGACTGTGGCGACATCGACTGTGGCGACTGCTGCGATGAGTGCTTCGACTGCTGCGATGAGCCGTGCGTCTGCTGCGTCTGCTTCTCGGATGCCATCAGTGGCAAGGCACTCCTCTGCATCCTCTGTGGTCTCGTGATCTTCGCCGTCCTCGCCGCCCTGGTCACGCTGCTCGTCATCGCCCTCGTCCCCCGCCGCGTCCGCCTCAGCGTGGAGGATGCGGCCCTCGCCCGCCTCGCCCTCGGCGACAAGAACGCCACGGCCACGGCGCTCGCCTACGACATCTCCATCGCCGTCGCCGTGCACAACGGCAACTGGTTCATGCCCGCCGAGCACACCGCGCCGCTCTACGCGGATCTGCTCTTCGACGGCGCCCGCTTAGCCCGCGTTGGGCTGGCGACCGCAGGGGCCGTGGTCCGACCGCGGCGCAGAGAAGTGTACCACGCCACGGCGGCGGCCGACAGCGCGAGCGTCGCGCTGGGGAGCACAGCGGTGGCGGAGTTCGCCAGGGAGAGCACGGCGGGGGTGTTCCAGCTGGAGCTCAGGGTTCTCGGGGAAGTCAGGTACTGGCCACACCACAAGAAGTACAGGCTGGACGCGATCTGCCGGCTAGAGTTGGCTCTGTCAACGGCAACGTCGCCGGCGATGTTCAGAAAGGTAAAGTGCGATGTTCAGAAAGATCATGGTGGCCGATGATGTCTTTTCAGCAAGAAGAAAAAAGACTGGGGTCCGAGTGTGTTCAGGATCGAAGCTAGGTTGAAGTTCTCTGCTTCTTCTCACTGGACGTACGGAGTGACTTCTGCAAGGCTGATGGTTTATGTTTCTAGCTGATGTAATTAATTTGACTGTTCTAATATCCCCACAAAAAAAAAGACTGTTCTAATACCCTCTGCTTGTTGGTAATTTGTGTTCCTAGCTTTGGGTAGTACTCACTGGTAGACTTGTTCGTTATGCGGCACGTCTGATGTAATGTGTCTGTTCTAATTAATGCCCCATGCTCTTGTTGGTAATTTGTGTTCTTAGTTTTGCATAATTTGTGTGGCTGTTCTAATATAATACCCGGTGCTTGGTGGCCAATATTTCTAGCTGCTGTAATTTGGGGAAGTTCGTTATGTGGCACGTCGCCAATCTCAAGAATAAGTTTCATGTAACCAATTCATGACAGTTTTTCTCGATTGCCCTCTAGTATTCAGATCAGATGTCACATTACATTGCCTTTTCTTTTTCTTTGTTAGAAAAATCAGATGGGCTTGTCTTTTTCTTGTTAAAAGAGGAAAAAATTGATAGCTCATGTCTCTTTTCCTCCTTTAATTTTTAATTTTGGTGCATTAGTTCCAACGCAAGTACTTATTTGGATGGCCTTAGTTTCTTCTATATAAGAATAACACATGTATATTGAATAGGGCGTTTTGGAGTCTGAGCTCCATGCATGGATGCCTTAACTTTGATTGTTTTTAAAAAAATATCAAGGTTTTTAGTTTCAAAATTCTGGAAAAAAATATACACGTATACAAGGATGTAATGTATATGTATGTAATATTGCATGATGAAATACTTTGAATTACGAGCTGCATAAAAAACAAATTTTGGACTTTAAGGATGAACAATACATAGGTTGAAAAGCCACACATAGCTTTGGTTTTTATATAGATCTCATTTTGACGTATTTCATCATGAAAATTTACACACATGCACACTATGTCTCTGGGTATATGTTTTTTTTCAAAAAATTGAAACGTAAAAGTATGAATTAGATTCTTTTTAAAAAATTAAGACCTCCATGAAGCTCAGCCTCCGGTTGGCATTTCGATGTATATTCACATTTTTATAGTTCTAGGTTATCTACATTTTTGTGAAGTACTGTCACCTAAATTTGAATATTGCCATGTCTTAAACTACAGCTTTTAGATATGTGAAATTTTTGTATAATATTAATACAATTTTTAGTGTGCAGGTTTACATGTAATTGATGTGACTATTGCCGATTTCTAGTAGTTTTTTTAAACCATCGATATGAGTCGGCAAAGCACGTCTTCCAAGTCCAAGGAGAACGCAAACCACTGAAGTGACAGCCCAGGGTGTGCATGCAGTAGGTGCAAAGTAATTAGAAAGTGAGCACAAAAAACTTGGGATGTTGTAAGAGTGAACACAGCGGCACAGCTGGGAGTAGGGATGTGAAACGGGTCCCGTTTAATCCCATTTAAAGTCCACTTATGATATGATAGTTTAAAAATGTTTTTTGTTTGTTTGAGAAAAATAAACTATCAAGCTAGCAAAATAACTAAACGGGATTGCGGACGTCATTTATTTGTCACTTACATCCCTAGCTGGGAGCCATGCATGTGCCCAGCCGTTTCCTCAAGCGTGAAACGTCTGCAACCATCGATAGCTGGCCGGGAAAAGGAATTTCTCTGAGAAGGGAGCGGAGTGAAGTGGGCTCGTGGATTGGTTGGCGTCCATCCTGTGAACTGAGAGAGCTAGGAAGTTTAAGTGCTCCTATTAATTAAGTAGCTCTTCGTGCATCTAGTTTTGATTTGGTTGCTAAGCATTAGTAGTCCGACGCAGCATCTGAGAAGCAGCAGTCAGACACATGTATGGGCAAATTGTCGTGGGAGGGACGCATGGCAATTCGACGCTCACATGAGCTGCCCGGGTACGCCTCATCTCTTTCTCTGTGGCCGCTCCATCCATTCCAGGCCCATTTCCGGAAGCGTGAAAGCAACTAGGAAAGGTGACGGTGAAACCTGCTTCATGGATGCTCATCTGGACAGTAGTCGGTCTCTTTATGATCCAGCTTGAGTCGTTGAAGTTCAGGAAGCTCTTGAAAACCAACATGTCTGTCTATCACCCATTTGAAAGTGTCTATATTGCCGGTAATAGCCAGCTTTACAACACTGGTATAAGTTAATTTTCGACACAATGTTGATGGAATAGTGTTCACTTTTTCTTATTAATTTAGCAATTTTAGGTAGTCTCATAACACTATTTTGTTTTGTTGCTTGATGACGTCTTCGACATAATGCGATTATGCTATGCGGTGTTTTGTTCTGGTGCTTGCATGGAAAGTACTACTCTTACTGTGTTTGAAAGAAGGATGTGGAAAAAAAAACCTGCGTGTTTTGCGGGAAAGAAGGAGGACGGGAGGGTTATTAGTGCGTGGTGGACAAAACTAATCCTACTTATCCCGTTTCTCATTCTAAAATTGGCTCATATTGAATCCCCTCCTTCACAAACCCCTCGCCCCTTTGTCTTCCTCCTGCAAACATCGCACACAATCCAGGTGTGAGAAACAAAGGGGAGTAAAACAGAAGTCCACCTTTTCCTCCTTAATCCACACGCTCGGGAGTAAACATGGAGAAGAATCGTTAGTGATTTGCCTCCTTAAACCCCGCGCTCAAGATTTCATGCCTTGCTTTCAAATACGGAATAAGTATCTGTTAGTGGTATCAAATTTACTTTATGTTCTGCCAGGTGATGGGCTCAATCGATGTACAATTAAGCTCGATTTACATAATTTTTGTGGTTCAAGTCAGAACTAGCAAATTGTCCTTATCACTTTATTATATGAGATATCCATACAATAAAACAATGGATAGAGATAAAGCTCATCCCTTGTTAGTTTTGCTTTAGTTTTCTCCTCTTCGCTTCGGTTTTGTTTGCCTTTTGTGTTTTGTTTTTTGTTTTGCGGAGTTTCGCCCTCTTGTACTCTTGCGTCATCTTGACTCAAATGCACAACGATGCACATTTTGATGCGTGTTTGAGAAAAAAAATGGTTACCAAGACTGGCAATTTTTTTCCTGTGATAGTTGAACTATACTACATGATGCAGTTATACATTTCTTTGGAAAATAGCATATTTACTGGTACTCGGGCTGCATGAGAAACTAGTCAGATTTTTTTTGTAGATGCAATTCCGATAAAAAATATAGTTCTACCTGCAGAAGAGGTGGATTCTACCTTCCGGACTCCTTGCCAACGGATGCTGGTACAAAAAGTTTCATCCCATCGTCATTTCAGATGGGGAGTCCCAACTATTTTTCTTTCCTTTGTGTTCAAGCCTGTTTCGTGCCAGGATATACAAAGATGTACTGTGGGACTATGTCATGTCAGTTGTGTAGATTGTCTTTGCTCTGGAATGGCTGTTGTGATTTGCGCTATAGAGTTTAATCTCTTTCGAATTTTTGGTCGTCTTTCACCATTTATAACAATGAAACACCATTTTAGTAGTCAATCTTGCTCACATGATGTTTATCGATATTAGATTCTCATCTCTTGGAGTGACCGGTAGAGTTCATTGTAGAATGTGGCACCAATAGTCGCATAAATTACAGCTCAAGCAAAAGAGAATAAAAGACGGAAGAAATAATAAAAGCACAAGAACAAATCTAAGTGGTTGTCTAAATATCGACACACTTCTAAGCTCATGATCAGCATCCAACCATCCTCATCTTCAAGTCCATATATGTAACCAACACATGAAAAATTCTACTCCCTTCGTCCCAAAATAAGTGTCACTTATTTCGTATTCCCGATGAAGGAAGTAGTACAAAATTGTTTTGGGGGCAGAGAGAGTACTAATATGTTACAATTTTTTCCCATGTCAGAAAACTAGAGTTCTAGACGTAGCAATATAGGAGTTCAAATCATGTGACAGTAATTTACAAAAAATAATAATCTAGGTAACCATGTTGAAAAAATGAGCAATTTACCGAATGATTTTATAAACAAAAATACTAGATAAAGCATGACTAAAATAGCAGATATAAAGAAAGTCATGCAATCTGACAGAGAGAAGGTAAACATCGTCTGCATATATGAACTTGAGGTAAACACATCTAGAACAGACACTAGATGAAGTTGCTTATACGAAACAGAACGTAACATACGTAGGGCAGAAACTAGAGCCAAGAACTGTAGGAGGACTTCTAACAGAAAGGAGAGGAACACGTATGGCACAGCAGCAGCAGAAGCGCTGGACTTGGGGTCGGTGTCCTCGCCTGCCATGTCGTTGAGGAGGTCGTGGACGTCGGGGAAGAAGTCGTCGTCGGGAAAGTAGTCGTCGGCGACCGGATCGTCCGTGATGAACCAGCCAGTAGGCGCGCTGAGCACTCCCCAAAAACCTTATCACCCTTCTCCCGTACATGACTCAAAAGGTGCGGTCTCGGAGGCCTACTGTCCCGACCTGCGGTGCACGCCGCAAGACGGGATGAGGAAGAACGTAGCAGCAGCGCAGTGCTCAGGAACTTGTGGCGAGAGGAGGAAGAGATTCGGGTGCGTCTCTCTGGGAGGAGCGACCTCCCTTTTATAGGCGCAAGACAAGGAGGCGAGAGGATGCGCTGGGAGCTGAAGAGAACGAGGGAGATGAAACGAACAAGCAGCAGGCAAAGAGCAGCAAAACATTTTAGCTTTCGCGTGCCCTTTCGTATACCCGTAGTGCGTGGCAAAAATTTACATCGGCTCGGCTCATTCCCGCAATCCGCGGTGCGGCGCGGCGAGGCGGGCGACGGAGGAGGAGCGCACGTGGATGTCCCTCTTGTTCTCATGCTCATACAAGTGGGGAAGGAGCCTCCCTTATAAAGAGGTCCAACTCCCTCTAAACTAGCAAGGTGGGACTAAACTTTTAGTTCTACCTCTTGCCTTGCACGAATGGGCTGCGTGGGCCTCTAGGATTTATTAGGAATTTCTGAAACTGCTATTGGGCTAGGCCCAAATAGGCAAAATTCCAGTAATCCCCCACCAGATCCGAGAGGCAGACAAAATTTGCCTTTGGTTCCAAAACACTGTTTTATATACCGGTACTGCAGTGGAGACTGTTAAGTTGAACTTCCACCTAGAACCCTATGCTACACTAGTAAGCAACTTGAACAGTGGACTGGGCCTTGAACTGCAAGTTTTCTGCGAATCTAGTTTCACATAAAGCCTTGACCGGTACGTGGCTACCGTGGGTCTTCCCCGCGGGTGGAGCTTATGTGTCATACTCCGTGACCTTTCATGAGTTTACTAGAGAGAACCCTACTCTCATAGATTGCGACGTTTAACAATCAGACTCATATAGGTGCGTTCTTCAAAAGATGTTCTGCAGGACAACATCTCTGCTTCAAAAAGCCACTTAGAACACATTAAGATATACATCAACCTGCCATGCAGATTAGGAGAGTATTGCATCTTCATGGAGTGGTATTTTAACAGTAAGGATACTCTCCTCTCAGTTGACCAACAACTTGTCTTCCACATCTAATTCACGGGATCTCTGATCACAAAGAATAGGTTACCACTGTGAACAACTCATATTGTGGGTCTCATTCCCATCTCCCTCGATGCATTATCTATCACATTATGTGATAGACCCTTAGTAAAAGGATCTGCCAGATTTTTAGACATTTGGATATAGTCCAATGCAATAACTCCGGAGTTTTTCATTTTTCTGGCAGACTTTAACCTTCTCTGAACATGTCTTGATGACTTCATGTTATCCTTTGAGCTGCTCACTTTAGTGATCACAGTTTGATTGTCACAGTACATAAGGATAACCGGTACAGGTTTCTCAACTACTGGCAAGTCATTCAAGAGCCGACGAAGCCAATCTGCTTCGACCGTAGCTGTATCTAGTGCTGTGAGTTCTGCTTCCATTGTTGACCTCGTTAAGATGGTCTGCTTGCAAGACTTCCAAGAAACAGCGCCACCTCCATGAGTGAATACATAACCGCTCGTGGCCTTTATCTCATCAGCATCTGAGATCCAGTTTGAGTCACTATACCCTTCAAGCGCCTTTGGGTGCCCAGTGTAGTGAATTCCATAATTCGCAGTGCCTTTCAAATAACGCAAAACTCTCTCTAGAGCTTTCCAATGCACATCTCCTGGTTTTGAAACAAACCAACTCAGTTTGCTAACAACAAAAGAGATGTCAGGTCTTGTAGCACTTGCTAAGTACATAAGCGAGCCAATAATCTGAGAATACGTCAATTGATCTCTAACAATTCTTCGATTCTTTCGAAGCAGCACGCTAGCATCATATGGTGTTGGAGAGGCACTACTAGGGAAAACCCTAGTAGTAGCGCGGGTTTTGAGGCTATCAGCAGCGCGGGCACCCGCGCTGCCAATAAGGCGCTACAGCTAAGTGTTAGTAGTAGCGCTGTCTGTACCCGCGCTACTACTATTGACTATATCAGCAGCGCGTTTTCGAAATGCGCTACTATTAGTTAGCTGTAGCGATTTCCTGAGCCCGCGCTACTATTATATCTTTCACCATTTCCCCACTCCAGCTTTAATAAACTGCAATTTCCAGATACTAGGTACTACTAGATATCAATGTCATAAAGCATTATAGGTACTAGGTAGTACTCCCTCTGTTCCAAATTACTCGTCGTGGTTTTAGTTCAAATTGGAACTAAAACCACGACGAGTAATTTGGAACCGAGGGAGTACTAGATAACAATTTCATATATACTCAACATGCATCCTCAAGTAGTACAAGGTGACATCGACGATGATCATCATATTTAGTTCTAGATGATATTGACGACGATCATCATATGTAGTTTTACATGATATCGACGACAATCATCATATGTAGTTCTAGATGATATAGCCACACACACATATGTAGTTCTAGATGATATCGACGACGATCATCATCCTCAAGCCTGGGCAGTGGGTGTTCCTGATAGTAATTAGGATGGCCTGTCCAACACGAAGATTCTTGCCAACGAGGAATCTTTTCCACCCAACTGAGTTTAAGTGTGTGCCATCGTCTGTGTCCATGCGGTAAGTATAGGTGGTGATGGAGCCCCTTGCGGTAAGGCGTAGTCCAGCTGAGCCTTCTTCATCAGGCTCGACACCACAACTCACAGATAGGTTCTTTGGTAATTTCTGAATAAGAAAAACATATCAATTAATAAATAGCCTCACACATACTCTTGCAAATATATTTCTATTAAGTCTAGATTTCTACACTATCAAAAGACACAGTACTATGCATTTGTACTAATTAATCATGAATTCTACTAATAAGTATATATGGATTATCTACACTATTAATAGTTCCTTGGATTCTACACTAATAAGCATGTGATCAACGACTAGATTCCACACAACATATCATTGGACTCTACACTAAGCATATCATCAGATAATTTGCATTTGTAAGTATAACATACCATATCATGTCGATCGACCATGGTACTTGTCAGGCGGGTCACGAATGGCACCCCGACAAAGTCAGCACGTGGTGGAATTATGTCCCATAGGTTGCACACCTCCTCCTCGCTCAGCCTCATTCTTTGAGCTACGATGGCTTCATGAAGTGGGTTCTCATCATCTTCATCGAGTGGGTCCTCATTATCTTCATCATCTTCTTCATCTGCATCATCTTCGTCATCTTCATCATCTTCGTCATCTTCATCATCTTCCACCAGGTTGAGATAAATGACAGCCAGCTTGGGTCTTTCTGCTCTGAAGGAGAAGCTGATCAACTCACCACCAGTAAGACGCATGCAGGCGAGGAAACGGGCTCATCCATCTCCTCCAATCTGCAACATATTGCGTCCTTTCTCGGCCTCCATAGTGTACGGCCCCCAGGAGCCTCAAATGTCACAGTGTCTCCTGTCAGCTTGTTGAATGTCAACCTCACATTGCATGGGATGGTGTGTGTAAGAAAAGAAAAATGACACAATGCAGTAATGCCAACACTAAAAATAAAATAGTTGTTACATTTCATCTAATTTCTTACCGCCGCATGACGAAAACTCGGCTGAAAGTAGATGTCAAACAGCTTGCCAGTTGCAAGGCTGCTGGCGCACCTTGACTTGCACAATCGACATAGTGGTGGTGGTGGTGGCGCCATTTTCCTAAAGCAATATGAGCAAAGGATTAATGATTCACTTCACAGAAAAGAAAAACAGTAGCATGTGATATTTTCCTAAAGCAATATGAGCAAAGGATTAATGATTCACTTCACAGGAAAGAAAAATAGTAGCATAGTGGTGGTGGCGCCATTTTATGGACATATTAGATGACAAGGTACCACGTACCAAAGCATTTCGGTGGCACCTATTGCTGAAAAAATAACAATAAAATGGTTCATACTAAATCAACTAAATCAACTAGCATACTAAATCCACTAGCATACTAAATCAACTAAATCAAAATATTCTAAATCAACTAAATTAACTAGCCTACTAAATCAACTAAATCAGAATGTTGCATATCAACTAAATCAGAATGTTGCATATGAAATAGCCTACTAAATCAAAATGTAGCAGGGAGGAGGGAGAAGGAGGGGCGACTCGAGGAGGGAGAAGAGAGTAGGATGGAGGAGGAAGGCGGAGCGAGGAGGGGCTGGCCGGCGGCGAG
>NC_057810.1:85121359-85128967 GCF_018294505.1 Triticum aestivum
CGAGATAGGAAATCCTTGACCTCCTTAATAACATTCAGATTTGTTCCAAAAATCAGTATGTCATCAACATACAAGCAAAGCATAACTCCCTCGCCCCCACCATGGCGATAGTACACACATTTGTCAGCTTCGTTCACAACAAAGCCTGCAGCTGTTAGAGTTCTTTCGAACTTCTCATGCCACTGTTTGGGTGCTTGCTTGAGTCCATACAAAGACTTCAGCAACTTGCACACTTTTCCTTCCCGACCATCTATTACAAACCCATCTGGTTGTTCCATATAAATTTCCTCAGCCAACTCTCCATTTAGAAAAGCAGTCTTAACATTCAGATTTGTCCCACGAGCCGAGCCTTGTACTTTTCAATAGTACCATCAGGCCTAAGCTTCTTCTTGAATACCCATTTGCATCCTATAGGTTTGCATCCATAAAGACGATCAGTTATATCCCAAGTTTCATTCGCCAAGATGGAATCCATCTCGCTACGAACCGCTTCCTTCCAGTAGTCAGCATCTTCCGATGCATAGGCCCCCGAAATAGAACTGGGAGTGTCATCTATGATATACACAAGAAAATCATCACCAAATGACTTTGCAGTCCTCTGTCTCTTGCTCCTAGTAGGAACTTCATTGTTTTCCTCCACAGGACTTTCAAAGTGTTCCATCGAAATGGCAGGTTCGGTAATTGTAATTGGTTTCTAATTCGATGAACTAGGCATCTCCTGATTAGATGAGGTAGCCATATCCTTCATGGGAAAGATATCTTCAAAGAAAGTCGCATCATTCGACTCCATGATCGTACCAACATGCATGTCAGGTACCTCAGATTTTACAACCAAGAATCTATAGCCAATGCTATGAAAAGCATATCCCAGGAAAACACAATCCACAATTTTTGGTCCCAGCTTTCGCTTCTTTGGAATTGGCACATTGACTTTCGCCAAACATCCCCAGGTTCGTAGATAAGAGAGCTTTAACCTTTTCTTCTCCCATTCCTCGAATGGAGTTATCTCTTTGTTCTTTGTGGGAACTCGGTTTAGAACATGACATGCAGTCAGTATCGTCTCCCCCCACCATGCCTTGGAGAGACCCGATGTGTCTAACATGGCGTTAACCAAATCAGTTAGAGTACGGTTCTTTCTTTCGGCCACCCCATTTGACTGAGGTGAGTAGGGAGGCGTCCTCTCATGGATTATACCATGTTCCGCGCAAAAAACATCAAATTCATTGGAAAAATACTCTCCACCACGGTCAGACCTAAGCCTCTTGATTTTTCGATCAAGTTGGTTTTCCACTTTAGCTTTATAGATCTTGAAAAGGTTCAAAGCCTCATCCTTAGATTTCTGAAGATACACACGGCAGTATCTAGCGGAGTCGTCAATTAACGTCATGAAATATTTCTTTCCACCTTTTGTCAAAACACCATTCATTTCACATAGATCTGAATGTATAAGTTCTAGTGGTGCAAGATTTCTCGTCTCCGCAGTCACGTGAGACTTACGAGGTTGCTTAGCTTGCACACATACTTGACACTTAGATTCCTTGACAGTGGTGAAACTAGGGATTAAGTTCAACTTCGCTAGTCGCTACATGCAACCAAAGTTAACATGACAAAGACGTGAATGCCACACATTTGATTCACTATTGTTGCAAATATGATTAACAACTTTATTGCAAACGTCTGATAAGGATAAACGAAACAGGCCTCCTGACTCATAGCCTTTATCAACAAAGGTTCCATACTTGAAGATTACAAATTTATTCGACTCAAAGACAAGCTTGTAGCCATCTCTACACAGAAGAGATCCGCTAACAAGATTTTTATTGACGGAGGGGACATAATGCACGTTCTTCAGCCGCACGATCTTCCCCGAAGTAAACTTCAGATCGACCATGCCAACACCACGAACAGAAGCACTTGAACCATTGCCCATCAGCACGGTTGAAGTCCCTGTGGTCTGATAAGACGAAAACATGGAAATATCACCGCATACATGCACATTAGCACCCGTTTCAATCAACCAATCAGGAGAATGACATACTGAAAGAATAGTGAGGAATATACCATACCCAGCATCCTTCATGTCAGTGTCTCCAATGACAACATTAGCGGTCTTGCCGCCTTTCCCAGGATGACGCTTGCCATAGCGATTGGGGCAACTAGGAGCCCAATGATCAGGATCTCCACACACATGACAGACACCTTTCTTCTTTTCATTCTTCTTCTTGAAGTTCGTGTGCTGCACAGCCTTGTTCTTCCCATCAAACTTTGCTTTACCATCAAGCTTGCCCTTGTTCTTGAACTTGTGGGACTGGAAGTTTTTCTTTTGTACCAGATTGGCACTAGATCCTCCCTCAATACCTCGAGCACGTGTATCCTTTGCTCTCGCCTTTTCTTCCACATCAAGAGTACCAATGAGATCCGGAACGGAAAACTCCTGTCTCTTATGCTTCAGTAAGGTAGCAAAGTTCCTCCATGAAGGAGGAAGCTTAGTGATGATACCCACGGCAACAAACTTGTCCGATAGCATGCAATTGAAGTGCTCAAGTTCTCTAGCAAATAACTGTATCTCATGAGCCTGCTCAACCACGGAGCGCTCTTCAATCATCCTGTAATCATAGAATTGCTCCATCATGTACAGCTCAGTGCCGGCATCCAAGACCCCAAACTGGGCCTCGAGTGCGTCCCACATATCTTTTCCATTGTCAATTGACGCATAAGCATCAACTATGTTCTCACCAAGAATACTCAAGAGAGCAGCCTTAAACAAGGTATCCATTTTCTGAAAAGCTTGTGCCTGTTGGGCATATTGCTCTCCTTCAGGTTTGCCAAGAGTGGAGTCATAGCAGCTCATGGTCTGAAACCATAAGACTGCTCTCACACGCCACCTCTTATAGTGGATACCCTCAAACATAGGAGGTCTCATGGAAGCAACAAAACCACTCGGGGTAAATTGCCTATAATAAGGTTTTTGGATTGTTGGAAAAATGAGCAATTTACCGAATGATTTTATTAACAAAAATACTAGATAAAGCATGACTAAAATAGCAGATATAAAGCAAGTCATGCAATCTGATAGAGAGAAGGTAAACATCGTCTGTATATATGAACTTGAGGTAAACACATCTAAAACAGACACTAAATGAAGTTGCTTATACGAAACAGAACGTAACATACGTAGGGCAGAAAATAGAGCCAAGAACTGTAGGAGGACTTCGAACAGAAAGGAGAGGAACACGTATGGCACAGCAGCAGCAGAAGCGCTGGACTTGGGGTCGGTGTCCTCGCCTGCCATGTCGTTGAGGAGGTCGTGGACGTTGGGGAAGAAGTCATCGTCGGGGAAGTAGTCGTCGGCGACCGGATCGTCCGTGATGAAGCAGCCAGTAGTCGCGCTGAGTGCTCCCCAAAAACCTTATCACCCTTCTCCCGTACAGGACTCAAAAGGTGCGGTCTCGGAGGCCTACTGTCCCGACCTGCGGTGCACGCCGCAAGACGGGATGAGGAAGAACGTAGCAGTAGCGCAGTGCTCAGGAACTTGTGGCGAGAGGAGGAAGAGATTCTGGTGTGTCTCTCTGGGAGGAGCGACCTCCCTTTTATAGGCGCAAGAGAAGGAGGCGAGAAGCTACGCTGGGAGCTGAAGAGAACGAGGGAGACGAAACGAACAGGCAGCAGGCGAAGAGGTGCGCCGTTCGTATTCAATCTCCACTACAACAAAACGTTTCAGCTTTCGCGTGCCCTTTCGTATACCCGTAGTGCATGGCAAAAATTTACATCGGCTCGGCTCATTCCCGCAACCCGCGGCGCGTCGTGACGAGGCGGGCGGCGGAGGAGCGCGCGTGGATGTCCCTCTTGTTCTCGTGCTCATACAAGTGGGGAAGGAGCCTCCCTTATAAAGAGGTCCAACTCTCTCTAAACTAGCAAGGTGAGACTAAACTTTTAGTTCCACCTTTTGCCTTGCACGAATGGGCTGCGTGGGTCTCTATGATTTATTAGGAATTTCTGAAACTGCTATTGGGCTAGGCCCAAATAGGCAAAATTCCAGCAAACCATACCTCAAAATAAAATCAAGGTAACCTAGAACTTAAAAATAGCTGAATGTATAGGGCTTATTGCCCTCGAGAAGAAAATGAGGCTATCCAAGATAATTGCTTGTGTTTGAGCAAATTTTCCCAAACTAAAACTTAAGAGGAAAAGAGACATGCAATAACTAGTCCATCTGATAGTTCTAAAATGAAAAAAACGCAATATAATGACATATGATCTAGACAATCAGAATCCTAGGAGCGAGCGCGAGTTGAGGGTAACTTAGATGGTTAGATTTCTCATGGTGGAACCAACCTATGAGGGTTTCAAGTCCTAGACTTGGCACTGATGCTTGCATTTTCCTAGATTTATTTCAGGCTTATCAGCGATGTTCTGCATTTTTTAACAGATTGATTTTAGGCTTTCCGGCAATCTTTGTTTTGTAGGAGGAGACGTTTCCTTCGACTATGAGGCGCATGTGGTGTCGGCTCAATATCTCAGAGCGAGAAGAAATGTCACGAGCAGATGAGCTACATGAGATGCATCACAAGCCTCCTCCGATGGAAGCCTCTAACTTGGATTCCTTGTTAGGCTTGAAACTTGATCCGGGTATTAGATCCATGGAAGGGCAGGACGATTTTGACATATGATCAGCCGTCCAAGTCTAGCTATGTGTTGTTGCTAGTTAACTCTTTCTCGTGGAGGCCTCGGGATCAAGGGTGGAGATGAACTTTGATGGAGCTTTATCTCCTGATGGTGCGGGAATGGTTCTTCAGAATGATCGTGGAGCTACCATGTTTTCATCATGCAGACAACTATTCTCTTGCCGAGATGCTCTAGAATCGGAACTATGCACGTGCATGGGAGGTTTATCTTTGTCTCTCTAGCATTGTGATTCTCCATTTATCATGAAGATGGTCTCCCTTGTTGCCATGAAGTTGATCCAAGCTTGTGACCTTGACAGATCGATCTACATACGCTTCTAGAGTAAAGGACATCAAGTACTTGTTTCTTTGTGAATGAGCCTAGCGAATTTTGTCAGAACAGAAGATAGAACCTTGACTTGGCTTGGTTCTGGCCCTACCTGTTGCTGTGGAGCTAGCTTTAGCTGATTGTAATCTTATTGTCACTGAGTACCCTGCGTTCCTAAATATTTGTCTTTATAAAGATTTTAATAAGTGATTACATACAGAGCAAAATGAGTGAATCTATACTTTAAAATATGTCTATATACATCCACGTGCGGTAGTCCATTTAAAATCTGTAAAAGGACAAATATTTAGGAACGGTGGGAGTACAAGTTTTCACCCGCAAAAAAAAAGCTACGTACATGAACTTTATTCTTGAAGAGCGTTTCCCGCAAAAAAAAAAAAGGTGCCATGTAACGAACGTCCCCACCGCTTGGCCGCCTCTGCTCGGGCACTCGGCGTTTAGCAAAAAAGCTTCTATGGGAAGTGTAAATCAGCTCGGCAGATGAAAACGGCGCAATATTCTGAAAAATACATCGCCAGCCAACCCGCAAACAAGGATGGGAACGTATGATCATATCCAAGTCGGATTTGAGACGCCAAACTTAAACTGCGTCCAAGCCGGACCCAACCCAAGTCGGAGAGGGGAAAATATTCTCGGTGCATACCATGTAAACTGCGTCCTGCGCGTACCCGAGCTGATCTTCGGCGTATATATCTATGTAGTCCGTCAGTCTAACCCCCCCAACCAGCACCAAGCAAGCACACCGCCGCACCCACGCCTTCGGCCTGCTGCAAATCGGCCTCCTCTCCACCATGTCCCGCTGTGCCCAAGCGCTGCCATTGCTGCTGCAATTGCGTCGTGATACCCATCATCATAGTCACCGTGATGCTCATCGCCGCCTACGCCGTCGTCCTCCTGCTCCGCATCACGGCGGAGGACGCGTCCCTGGGCCGCCTCGCCCTGTGGTAATATGGGAACTAATCCTGTTTTGTGTTTGCGAATCAACCTGTGGTTGAGTTGGTTAGGTGGACAGTGGTATCTCCAACCCACCAGGGTTCAAATCCTGGTGCTCGCATTATTCCTGAATTTATTTCAGGATTTCCGGCGATGCGCTTTCAGTGGGAGTCGACGACGAGGCACCTACGGTGACTTCGTAAATCTCAAGATGATATGCCGGCTTAGTCTCTCAGAGGTACTCATAGGGGTAGGGTGTGCGTGTGTGCGTTCATAGGGATGAGTGTATGCGCGTGTTTATGAGCGCTTGTGTCTGTACTGATGCTCAAAAAAAAATCCTGTTTTGTGTTTGGCAAATTGGAAATGTACTACTCCTATTGATTTATTTCCAAAAAAAATATTGTCCGACATCACATGTCTTTCCATCAATAATATGAAAACATATCAGAGGAAATAAAATATCCATCTAGATGTCCAGCCTAATCCATCATTGTATACTGATAGTATTAAATCTACTTACGAGTGCTGCCAAGCCCTAGCGACCCATCAACGTTGTGGGAAGGCAAATGTTCTATGCAAAGGCTAGCATTTAAGAAGGATGTTCTAAAATATAAACTTTGATAAAATACACTCAAGGAAATTGGTTATCCGAGCATTTAACTACCGATTTGTTTGATACTATTATTCATTATGAGTTGTTCAAGAGGCATGCTTCTGTTTTGATATGATTCCTAGCATATCTTCTACTAGTCAACTTGTGAGCTCATGTTTTTCCACTTATTCTTTTGCTAGACCAAAATTAGGTTCCTATCCTATGTCAGTCAATTTTTTCTTTCGTCTTACTGCCGTGCAATGCCTAGATGAATATCGACGACCTCTTACGTATGGTTTCTTTCTTCTTGAAATTTTCACATATACACAAGTGCACTATTATGTAAGTTAATATCCGAAGTATGTGTGGGTGAGAGTAGAAGGGGGATTGTGATCAGATGAGCCATCAACATATGGTTGTAAGCTTGGATTGGGGAGGAGAAAATAGTGGGTCAAAGATATGTAAATGAGACACAATTGATATGAACCACTAAATATGCATTGGTCCCGTTGCACTACACCTGCAATTAGCGTAGTACTACCTCCGTCCGGGTTTATTGGTCCCCATTGTATTCTGTGTCAAATTTTGACCATAGATTAAACTAACAAAATGTTCACGCATGTCATCAAACATTATATTTTTGAAAACTATGTTCAAATACGAATCCAATGAGATAATTTTTCTTGACATGCATTATCATTTTGTTAGTTAAATTTTTAGTCAAAATTTGGCACAAACTAAAAAGAGGACCTATAAACCAGGACGGAGGTAGTACTAAGAGCTTAGTTATCGTGTGATGTCTAAAGCCAAAGTTGTAGGTTTGAAGCTGCATGCATGCATTCACCTATAATTAATTAATGTACCTACGCAATGTTGCTAGCTAGCTATGGATCGATCGACCCATCTTTTATTTATGCATGAGATGAATGCATGAGGAGCGGCTCTAGCAGCACAAGATCCACGGCGGCTCGGGGAGGGAGTGGAGCAGCTCTAGTAGCACAAGATCCATGGTGGCTCGGGGAGGGAGAGGAGCAGTGTGCAGGGAGGAGGGAAGCGTGTCTGTGCAACTC
>NC_057810.1:85128977-85130177 GCF_018294505.1 Triticum aestivum
GGCTCTGGGCACTGTATTAATAGTTTAGTCCATAAAATAATATAAATTGCTATAAAAATGTTAAAATTTAATAACATGAAATAATCAAAAATTATAAATATGTTTAAGCCGTATCATGACCATCCCGCTCTCATGCTCACGTTGGGGTTTCTTAACTGCATCAGCAAGACGTTGTGGACAAGATTCAAGCTTACCGGAACACGGAGAGTGGAGCCAACGGTGGCAACCAGGGAGCTGGCGTCTAGGCGGAAGGCACATGCGCGGCAGTCTGAGGTGCATGCATGCAACCTTGATCGCATGTCGGCCTAGAGCCCTGGAGATGTGCAAGCTAGTTTGTAGGTTTGTGTTTGTGTTGCGTGTGTTTGGTCATTCGGTCAAAGCTTAAAGCATCTCTAACCGATCCCCTGTAGTTTAGAGGAAGATACGGACGAGTATTTTTCACAGGAGTATATTTGCTCCTCCAAAAAGCGCCGTTTCTAATTGAATACCTAAACTTAACTCCTGGACAAATTTTGATCACAAATTCGGTGCAGATTTGACCCAAACAACTTCATTGAATTTGCTTTGCACTCGATTCAACCAGCTACATAAGCTATTTTACATAATTTAAACGAAACATGATTTGAACTCGATCCAACCCGTTGCATAAGTTGTACAGTTGCGCGCTGTGTTACAACTTACAATTCGTTGTTGCGGCTGCATGCATAATTAGTACGTCCATCTCCAGCTAGCGGTGGGCAAGAGCAGCAGATGTAGCGTGTGGTTCGCTGCATGTCATGCATGTGGATGCAAGTGTAGAGAGCTAGCTTAGCTACGGATGGAGTACTTGCGCGTAAAAAGGCCACCGATGTGCATGTGCAAGGATGAGGAGACTGGAGAGGTACCACCATCGAGCCAGCGACTGATGCTCGGATCGGATGGATCAATTATTTACCGCCCGTGACCGATGTGCACAAGGCCACAAATTCTTTGCACCAGTGAATATTGATTATTGAATATATCACTGAGCATGTATTCTCATATTTGCGCATCCTAAGAACTGATAAGATTAAAACAGAGTATGGTGTTCAGTAAGTACTCATGCTCTTTCGGTCCAACTCTCCGAGACAGAGAAATTCTTAGTCACTCCAGCAAAAAATAAAATTAGAAGAGGAGTTAGTAACTCTTCTGCTCCATTGATCATGATTAGTTTTGCTCTTA
>NC_057810.1:85130405-85132620 GCF_018294505.1 Triticum aestivum
TGTTGATATTGGAGGTCCATCCATTAGTTTTATTCATTGTGCAGATCATAAATATGTAGATATGAAGATGACGATTAGTTTTGCTCTTATGTGTGCAGATCATAAATACAACAACAGTTACACATAATACAAAATGACTATCTCAAAAATTCATACCGCCTTTCATATCTTGTCCAATTTGGAATGCCGGTTCTTAATGTGTTTATATACATTCATATTTTTGTAAGTCACATTGATTACTTAGTAATATCACTATATTTAGTAGAAGACTTTCAAATAATTCACATTTGCAATCTTTATAATTGTATTAACTTTTGTGTCTGATGCAATCTTTTCATCTTAAGGCCATATATTTACTATGCAAAAATGTTATTCAATTTATTTATTATGACGTGCAAAGGGCAAAACATTTCTGCAGCAACGTGCGGAGTATCATCTAGTATCAATAAACACCCTGTAATAAAGGCTTACTACTGTGAAAGACGATAACAACTTAAATCAGATTAAACTCTGTGCACATATCATGGCACAGCCAAGCCCAAACGATGGTAAACTACAGAACCAAGAGAACATATTCGCATAGTCCTTCCACTTGGCGACAAAGTAACTAGTAAGCAGCTCTCTAGGTTTAGGATGTGATCCCTCTTCACATAATACAAAATAGTTCTCCAAGTCATATTTTTTATTTTGGTTAATCTTTCTCTTGTTTAAAAAAATCTGTAGAAGTACATAGAACAAGCTAGATCACTCATGGAGACGCGGGCGCGAGAATTTCTGCTTTAAACAACCAACAAAGCATGAAAGGATAGAGGCCATGAATTACTCTACTGGCCTTGGCTGTGGCCGGGCATGCTAGACACGGAAACCATCTATTTGCAGCTGGTACGTAGCGCTTTTGCCTCAACCATGCAACCATCTCCATGGGTCGCTCACCCACCACCTTCTCACTCTTTCTCTCCCCCGTCACATTCACAGCCTCCCTCATGCATCCTTCCTCTTTTTTCTGCCTGCAGCGAGCACAAAGCTAGCTAGAGTGGAAATCAAATCAAATCAGTGCCAACTGCCAAGATAAACAAAAGTGAAAGACATGGCGCAATTAGTTGTCCGCGCTCAAGATAATGCATGTGGAGAGGCATGGCTATCGTACAAATAGAGTTCTAGAATGAAAGGATAGAATGAGATCTTAATAAGCACTCCCTCCGTAAAGAGATATAAGAGTACGATTTAAACGCTCTTATATTTCATTACAAAAGAAGTAACTAAAATTCCTAGTACCTATATTAATACTAGTGCGCCGGATTAATTGATCCATAGTTTACCAGCGTAACACAAGATAGCTGGCTGCGGTACGTATATATATGCATGGATGAATTCACTGCATGCCTACCTGTAGCCTAGCTAGGAGTACCATGTCATTGCCTACACGTGTAGACTGTAGAGAGAGATGGATGCACACACACCTTAATTTTCTTTCTTTCTTGAGCTTACTCCGACCTTGAGTACGTAACGTGCTAGCTAGAGAGAAAAAACGTAAACCAAGGACGATTTATTTGCCTGTGTATGCATGCATGTACTATATTTGTACTATGTTTGTCTCCATCCAATCCAATCAATGCATTGCTTGTGTACTCCCTCCGTCCGGAAATACTTGTCGGAGGAATGGATGTATCTAAACGTATTTTAGTTCTAGATACATCCACTTTTATGCATTTCTCCGACAAGTATTTCAGGACGGAGGGAGTATTATTTTTGGAGGAGTATATTGGCTCCTCTAAAAAGTGTCGTTTCTAATTGGACTCCTAAACTTAACTCCTGGACAAATTTTGATCACAAATTCCGTGCAGATTTGACCTAAACAACTTCATCGAATTTGCTTTGAACCAGTTACCACTAGTGCAGAACCGGGCAATAGCACCGGTTCGTAAGGCCCTTTAGCGCCGGTTTCATAACCGGCACTAAAGTGTGGGCACTAAAGCCCCCCCCCCCCCCTTTAGTACCGGTTCAGCACGAACCGGTGCTAAAGGGAAACCACGTGGCACGAGCCAGCTCCAGGGGCCTGGAGCCCTTTAGTACCGGTTGGTAAGACCAACCGGTACTATAAGGTTTGGTTTTTTTTAGTTTTATGATTTCTTTTTCATTTAATTTTGTGTTTTCATTTTAATTCTTTTTCGTTTGCTGGTATTTTACGATACTACACATTGTATTATGCATATAT
>NC_057810.1:85133026-85136403 GCF_018294505.1 Triticum aestivum
TATATAGTAAAATGAGTTGGTACTCCTAGGAGTACATACTCCCACGTCCGATTCAACCTCCCGTGCGACCCACACCACGCCTCGCCTCCTGTTCGACCCACGGCGTGCCTCCTCATAAAACTAGATAATTATTGTTGGAACAGATTCCTTTTTTATAGGGATACCGAACGTCACCCTTGAAGCTAATCTCATCGATCTATTATTCTCGCTCATGCCTCGCTCAGACGGCGGCTGACCTAATTCTTGTAGCTTCGTCGCCGCCGACGGTGGCTCGCTGCATGCATCGGCATGGAACAAGACGACGCCCCCGGTTTTGCCCAGCAGGTCTCCGACGTCGTGCGCTCTCCACCGGCCACTCCCCCCCGTCAGAATCAGCCACAACTCACACGAGGTACGCTGCTTATCATCGATCTTAGCTTGTGTGTAACTAGATGCATGTCCATATTCTATCGGTCCAAGTCTGAACTTTCCACGAGCAAAGCAAATATCTCTCTTCCTTGTTTTGTTGTTCAGTATGTAGACTAGTTGTAGTTGAATCTGTACAATTTTGCTCGCAGGGTCTACACTCCCAGCCATACACGTCCAGGAAAGGCACCTTGTCACGCAGCGCGTCTCGTGTCATTGATAAATACCGCCGCAAGAGAGCCACAAATAAGTCGACGAAAGGCAATGCAACTAGCACCAGAATAAATTCAAGATGCCAACCAAAGTGTGTCGTTACTTTGATTAACAGTTTTGATGACATGAAAAAGGATCTTGTCTGTCAAACAGGGCTTCACGGCATCCTTCAGCTGAAGTTAACTAAAGTTAACAGACAGTATGGCGCATGGCTTCTGAGCAAGATTGATGTTGATTCATGTGCCATCGTAGCTGATCTTCATAAAGTGACCCCCTTCTCTGCGAGGGACGTTAATTCCGTCTTGGGTGTACCATGCAGCGGGAGAACCATTGAGACCTGTAACCAAGATGAGGTAGAACGGAATAAGAGGATTCTTTGTGATATTTTTGAGGTTCCACACTTTTCACAGGTTACTGTTAAGTTTTTGGAGGCAATTCTTAATAAACAATATTCATATCCGATGAGCTTAAAGGACCAACGATCGTTCAAGGCGGCATTTGTCCTTTATGTCATGACAAAGTTCTTGGCTCCGCAATCACTAGCAAACTACATTTCCACAAGGTATATCAGCGCAGTAGCTGATATTGACAATATCTCGTCATACAACTGGGCACAGTTCATCGTCGACGACCTCATGAATTCTGCCAGCTTGATGCCCAAACAATTTCATAATTCTTCTCAAGTATCAATTAACGGGTGTATACTATTCCTCCAGGTGTGTGTTCACATTATAATCACATTTTCCTTCGTACGACCCTGCACTATTACACACCATGTACCTAATTGCAGATAGTATATACCTTCCACTAAGCACATACCTACTTTCTTACTAACTTTATCAAACCACTGTTTCCTACAGACAATCTACCTGGACCATATTGCGCCATCAAATAACGATGTCAACTGTGAAACCAGTCCTAGGATTGCGGCATTCGATGATGACCTCGTCACCCGCATTATCATGAATGACATGAAGTGCAAACACAACATTGGGTTCCCTTTCCCTCAGTTTGGGAAGCTGCAGGTCGGCTATGTTTTAATCAATTTAATTGCCAAATTATCATCAATTTTTGTACTAATTATTTTATTTTTTGTTAGCTTACGAAACCACCAAGTATTTACTCCCGTGCACCAGAAGAGGGCTCTCAAGAAAATCATCATTCGACTCCGAGCGCAACCATTAACCAACCATGTGTGTCCAACATTTCAGAATACTTGCAGACGCGTTTCAAGTCAACTAAATTACGGTCGATATATGGAGAAGAGGTAACAATTTATTTTTGATGCTCTGACTAAAATAAAGTCACACCAAGCACTCATCGCACATTAATGTTCACATAATTTGTTTTCCAGGCTTCTTCTTCCATTAAGGATGCAATCTCCAATGCTGAAGGACAATTTTCATCTATTTTGCAAGATACTTCAGATTTTGAAAACTTTTTTGATAATCCAGTAGCCATTGAAGCAACTCAAAAACTTAACAAAATTCTGGTTACTACTGTTTTCAATTCGATAAAAATTGCAGTAAGGGCCACCCTTCGTAATGTTCTTTCGGACAACCACAATAGGTCCGGCGGTCTGGGTAGTCACGGTGCACTTCATTCGAACCCCACATCAGGTACATCTCAACATATCCTCATCCATACATATCGTATATACCTCTGGCAACTACATTCATATGTTTCAATTCTACATAGCTAATCTGGTTACTCAACCTTAACTCACCCAGTAGTACTTCAACCACCATTCTAAATCTGTTATATTTCTCTGTTTTCAGGCCTTACCCCAACATCCTTCAGCAAGGATACTGCTTCACCATGCCAACATACAAGTATGCCTGACAGGGATCATCCACAACCGGCATCTCAAGGCAACATTGGTTCATGTAGCACAACAAGTAATAGGTACAACAATCTAGCATCCCGCACTCCACCAACAACTCATAATGCTTCTGGTAATTTTTCTTTCCCATTGTACTTTTTTCCACAACTTCATATGTTACAATTCCTAACTAATCCTTCTGTTCGCACCAGCCTCACCAAGCAAGCAGAAATCATCAATCTCCCCAGCATCCGCTGCTCGCCTGGCACAAGAGTGGACCGTCGCACTAAGTGCGGAGGATACCAATGGAGATGAACAACAACGTAGATACATAGTAGAAAACCCACCATCCCACCTTCTAAGAGATAAAAACACCCGAAAAATAAATCAAAACAAGAAACTTTTGTCCCCCTTTCAGACCAAGCAATGCTCAATAACACGTACTGATACGCGGGTAGCCCGCTCAACTTATTCGTACATTCAAGAAATATCAAATGAAGCCTTGTTGGAGTGAGTATTAGTACAAAAGTTTCAGTTTCTCAATGCACTTCTTTTCTGACATTTAACTAATATTATTCTTCTCTCATCACCAGTGAAGTATGGCTTCAAAGTTCTTGTCCATTCAACATCTCCATAAAGTTACGCACTCTCCAGCAATCAATTGCACGCGGTGGCTGGATGGATACTGACTGCTTAAATTTTGCGATCCGCAAAATGTTCTTGGATGACGTGGATCGGTTTGAGGGAACAAACTATTTGGGATGGAGACACTTCATAAACCTCGACTTTGCAGTAAGCCTTTCTCTACAACACGATCACTCATTCCATTATTTCATCCATGCTTAATTTGTAATGTGGCTGTAGAGCTATGCCTTGGCGGGGGGTGAATTCTGGGTTCCAGAGCACCAGCTAGGACACTTCATTGGAACACACATAC
>NC_057810.1:85136544-85147177 GCF_018294505.1 Triticum aestivum
TTATGACGTTTCGCAAAGCCATCAGGTATCAACATATACTGTACTGTGCGCCACTTTTATATGCTATGAGCTATCTAATTTCGTGGTCTCATTTTCCTTTCCAGATACTCATACCACTTCATCTAGTTAATCACTATGCGTTGTATGCATTCGACATGGAGAACAAGAAAATATCGATACTTGACTCGCTCAGTGCACTAGGCCCCTTCAACGAATCAAGAATATCTAGACATAACAAGACATGTCACACCATAGCATATCATCTCGCCGAGTGCATGAGGTTAGCTTTTCCTGGATGGGATGAGGACATACCTAGCTGGGGTATTGAGGTCGTAGAGAACATACCAGAACAACAAAACTCGTAAGTTCCCTTTGATTCAGTTGGTTTTTTGAGTCGCCATCGCCAATTAATATAACATTCACGAACTACCAGGGATGATTGCGGTTTTCTTGTATTGAACTTCATGCGCAACTGGAATGGCCTCCGTCTAATTAATTTCATAAGCAAGGTAACTATTTTCCTCAGTACTTACACAAACATGGCAACTATTACTGGCACAACAAGCTCAACCTCTTCATCATCAACTTATAATGCAGGATTCTAACGACCTAAGGTGCACTTTTCTACTGGACTTGCTGACGTTCAAGACAAATGAAGCTTCTCTTCCAGATTGGGTTAAACTCCAGCTCAGCCAGCTTAGGGATTAGACTAGTAGACAACATTATCCGCAAACATTTCCCTATAGATTTTCTTCATTCGTAGCCAGCCACACTGTACTTTGCTTAACTATGTCATTGTATTTGCATATTCTCCTTACTTTCAGAAATGAATATCAATCTCTATCATCTTACTTTATTCTCTGTGTTTTTCATTATATATACCATTTTATTCAACAGTAACATACTTCCCGATCCTTGATAACAAACGACATACTACAAGTTTCTAAAAACATTACATACTCCAGTCCAGACAGTATATACCATTTCACTTCATCATACCCATTTCTATCAATGGAAACATACTTCAAAATTTACGGCTCACTACTATGTACACGTACCACAAAACCATTTACGACCAAAGAAAAATTGCACGATTAGACTAGTAGACAACATTATCCGCAAACATTTCCCTATAGATTTTCTTCATTCGTAGCCAGCCACACTGTACTTTGCTTAACTATGTCATTGTATTTGCATATTCTCCTTACTTTCAGAAATGAATATCAATCTCTATCATCTTACTTTATTCTCTGTGTTTTTCACTATATATACCATTTTATTCAACAGTAACATACTTCCCGATCCTTGATAACAAACGACATACTACAAGTTTCTAAAAAAAGTACATACTCCAGTCCAGACAGTATATACCATTTCACTTCATCATACCCATTTCTATCAATGGAAACATACTTCAAAGTTTACGGCTCACTACTGTCTACACGTACCACAAAACCATTTATGACCAAAGAAAAATTGCACGAACATCCATTTGCACAAATTGTGCCGACTACATATAGAAATATTCATAACCAGTACCATTAATGTATGAAAAACTGTTCTCGCAAACTCCTGCAGTAACAGTGCAAACCAATGAAGGCTAGAATAAAGACATGTTCCAGAATCCGCAACACATGGTCCTTACAACCTATTTAGTCACAAATATAACAAAAAAAAATAAAACCCACTAAACGCAACTATTCCTTGTAAACATACTTCCTCTTGTACGTGGATGGCTTCCCACATGTCGTCTTATTATGTCCCGGGTCACCACATTCTCCACAATACCTAATGATGTCAGACTCTTTCTTCCCAGAAGCATCTCTACCTTGCTTTGTGCTATCACTGTTGCCACCCACTTTCTTACCACTCTTCTTTGTACTAGCTACTTCCCCACCAGTTTTCCATCTTGTAGTTTTTGGCCTGCCTCTTGGACGATTATTAACAGGTGGCAAAATATCTTCCATACTCACCCCTTCCTCGAATGGGCCTTCACTGACTTCATGGACATGGGGAGTACTATCTCCTTCTCCTGGCGTTCTATCACCATCAGCTGTTGTACGATCATGCGTCTGATTATGTACATCACCCTCAACTTCTGCCCCTTCCAGAATAGCCTGCTCTTCCTCCAGACAGACCTTTCTCAGTTTTTCCACCAATTGAGATAGGTCTTCCATGGTCACCTTGTAAGCCTTCATGTATTTGTTACCAAGACGATTTACCTCCTCTGATGTCGTATGGAGCACCAGATGCCTGTACGTCTGAGAAGCAGCGGCATCAACATCATCTTTGTAACCCTCCAGGAATGAAGGCACACGGTCTCTAGCATCCTTCGTCCATCGCTTCAAGACATACTGCTCTGGGATCTCAGCGCAACCATCATGTATCAGGACCTACAAAAACAACGACAAATCATTATATGATTACATACTCAGTGTGTCCTCAATTTACCTCACAATATCATTACAGTGACATTTATCGACGACACTATGGTAAGCATATGGTTATGGTGATAAGGTACTTACACTAAGCACATGACAACACAGTATACCCTTGTGCTCAAACATCTTACATACACATGAAAATGTCATGCTTTCAAGGTCTGCATACACTTCATAACGGTGCCGTCGCCAGATGTTCCGAGAAAAACCCCCAATACGTACTATTTTAAAGACACTCTCCTCATCAGTCGCGACGACCTTGAAGGACAAACTTTCCAATAGCTGCTCCACAAATAAGTTGAATACACCACGAGTATATACCTTTGAAGCATGTCTTTCCAATGGTGATCTAGTCTTCATAACAACTTTGTCCTGCAAGCTCAGTTGTATCACAATGTATTACTATGATAAATTGGTAAACTAAAAATGGAACTAACAAAATTTTTACTTACGTGTTTAGTATGAAATTCCTCATAATCTTCCATCTGTAATCTGTCTATGAAGAATCTCTCATACTTCTTTACGAAACCATTCATCGAAGAGGCCGGCATAACAAACCTTTTCAAGACATAATTAACTGACTCGCTCCTCTGTGTAGTTGTCATTCCAGCATAGAACAACTGCCCAAAATAAGGAAATGCCCACTTTTCCCTGATATCCCACATCTGCTTCAGATACACACAATCTTCCAGCTTATACTCGGAAATTAATTCCTTCCATGCCCCCTCAAACTCATCTACTGTCAACATCTGAGTTAACACCCTATGAAAGTCTTCTTTGAATGTTTCTCTAGTGCTGTAGATATTTCCACAATTTTCCCTCACCTTCTTAAGTATATGCCACTTGCAAACACGATGAGACGCTTTTGGAAAAACTTTTTTAATAGAGGCGGCCATCTGTTGGCAATTATCTATCACAAAAGCCAAGGTACTCAGTACAACAAAGTAACATATATAGACTCTACAATAACATAACAAACTTACCGGTAAGTATGCACTGCGGCTCCTTTCCATTCATGCACTTCCTGAACGTAGAGAACAACCAATTGAAAGACTCAACTGTCTCATCTCTAAGTAATGCACACCCAAACAATATGCTCTGAAAATGATTATTCACTCCTACGAACGGAGCAAATGGCATGTTGTAACTATTAGTCTTATATGTAGTATTAAACGTCACAACATCGCCAAAGGCCTGAAAATTCCTCCTTGATACAGCATGAGACCAGAATATATTCTTCACACGGCATGCCTTGTCAACCTGCACACTATAGAAAAAATTGCTGGAATTGCTCTGCAACTCTTTGAAAAGATCAAGGGTCAGCTCTACATCTTCACTGCACTCATCCCTCTTGATAGCATAAGCTAGCCTGTCCATCATCCTACGCGAGAACGGGACCATTGAAGCTCCTCCACAAAAACCTGACAATAAACCGTACATGTTGGTCGACCTCATACCGCTATCCACCATGTCTGCAATGACATGTCTAGTCCCCTCATCAATTTGATTATGTGACTTGTAATTCTTAGTCACACCAATTGCCTCCTTAAGCTCATGGTTATGGTCCTCTACAAACTTAGTCACTGTCCACGACCCCTCACCAATTGGTCTATTAATCCTCAACATAGCGCCACACCCAACACGCACTGAAGGTTTTTTTGTCTTAGGATTTTTTCCCTACAAAATAAAAATTAAAAAATGGATAGTTATACCACATTGTCAAACCAATATGGTCAGTCCCAAAGTATTATTATGTTACTACTTACCTGATGCGAACAACAAAATTCCCGCATAGTCAATTTCTTCGATGCACTAAAACGCAGCTTCGACAGTCGAATTCCAAAACCCATCCGCACAGCATAGATGTTGTACAGATTGAAAGCATCTCTTTCGGTCATGAAACTTTGTCCCACCTTAGGAACAAGCATCGCTGGATCCGCGTATTCAGGTGGGAGATCAAGTAATCCTTCTTCATCTTCTACCACAACCCTGACGTGGTATACAAAAAATACAAAAAATTTAATAATCAACCAACTATATACTACAGACAATTAAATCTGTCAAGGAGTATGTACTACAAAAAGAAGGTATGTACTCATCACACAGAAAAGAAGTACATACTAATTATGGAACGAAGTGCCCAAAAAATGAGGTATATAATAATCATAAATAACAGGAGTATGTACTAATAAAAACAAATGAGTATATTCCTAAATAAAAATGAAGTATATACTCCTAAATAAAAATGAAGTATATACTCCTAAATAAAAATTATCAGTCGCACTGAAAAAAGTGAACGGAGTATGCAGACAGAAATAACGTATGAACTGCTACTTACAATCACCACTCATACCTCTCGAGTGGGACGTCCGTATGATCCATTGCCGCTGGAAGTCCTTCAGTGGAATCAAATGATAATAAGAGATCCCTACACCCAGTATAATAAATTAGTATTTATCATACCCGCCGCCGGCCGTATTCGTTGTACTCGGAAGACGTCGGATGGCCGGCCGGGCGAACAAAGGAACAACGAAACATAGAAGACCAGCTCATATACCTGTTGCCATCGATCAACGAGTCCTCCATTGACATACCTTCCATTTCACCAGGGGTCGCATCCGTCATACCTTCCATGCCGCCGGTCGCGGGAACGATCTCCATTGACGAACCTTCCGTTCCGCCGGTCGCGGGAACGATCTCCATTGATATACCTTCCATTTCGCCAGGGGTCGCATCCATCATACCTCCGGCGGCTCTTCTCCTATCCTCTCTCATACGACAGCCAGACCAGATACCTTATCTCCACCGCAACAACTTTCCTAGGCACGGGTAGATAGAGATTCAACGCCCATGCATGTAGGGGCATGCAGTCGACTCATAACCACTACCTATTTTCTTTTTTCTTTTTCCTATTACGATGATACCTGCTCCGCGCGTGGTCTCTCACTCCAAACCCATCTAGTGGAGGTGGGAGTACATACACCCGGGAGTATAAAAGAGGAGTCCTATATATATATATATATATATATATATATATATATATATATATATATATATATATATATATATATATATATATATAGAATTTCTAATAGAACCAATCATGCATATATATATCATCAATGTCTCACAAACCATCATATTAATTAATTCACACATACACACATGTATAGTTATATACAATTTCTCCTACATATGCATGTTGCCTTCGGAGCCAGTGGCATTAGCCTAATTGGTGCCTTCGGAGCACGATGACAATTGGAAGTGGTTTTCATGGGGGCGGTAGCGGGTAATAGTATTCTCCCTTCGGATTTATGAGCTGGTCGAGCAAAAATCCCGCTATTTCCTCTTGAAGTGCTTCTACGCGCTCCGTTTCTAGGAGCTTCGCCCGCACCTTTCTGAACTGTTAAGAAGGAGATCAATATGCATGTGTATTAGTTGTGTGACTAGATATCGATAATGGTGTAAAAATTGTGAATAGTGTTTTGACAAGCGTACCCATTCCTGTCTTTGAGATCTGCTCCTTTCGGACACCATCATGCGAATGTTCTTGCAAACGCAGAATGCACACAGATCAGTCCCCTGCGCCTGCTTCAGGGCCTTTACGAGAATGAAATTTGATCAGATAATAATTAATCAAGCATGATAATTAAAGAGATGGCAGCTAGCTAGCTAGCTAGTACTACTTAATTACTTACCTTGGGTCTTCCGCATTTAAGCTTTTCTTTCCATTCGCCTTCCGTGACGCTGATGAACCTTGCCCAAGCCCTGCCCGCCGACAAGGAAAATGAATAAAGGGGTTATTAAATAGTTCATATCATGAAATGATGAACTAAATAGGCCGAGATATATAGTTAATAATGATTGAAATACCCGTTGACTATCCCAAACAAGATGTTATAGTCAATTTTTTCTTTGAGTAGTGAGTCCAGTATTTCAACTGTTCCGGCGTCAACTTTAATGATACACAAGACCCAGTTAAATCTACATGCACACACATTTGCATGTCTTAATTAAGCGAGCATATGTAAGCAAAAACATGTAGCTAGCTAGTAGGCAAAAACAGAAAATTTGTAGTACAAGACAGTGTGACTCACTGGAAGTTGTAAGGAAGTAGTATATCTTCATTGTATTTGAGGTGCTTCAAGAACTCTAGCATGCTGTCCTCTACGGCCTTTTCATGACGTGCATCTATTTTCCATGTGTATTCATTAACGGTGTTTGGGTCAATGAACCCAATGCCATAGCGTCCACCTTTTCTCATTTCATACATCTTCATCCTGCATATAATACCACAGAAAAAGAATATAGTGAGGATAATTATAGGTAATGATTGATCAAAAGGATCACTACAGCTAGCTTGAGACTTAAATTACAGAAAGAAATCACTTACAGACAATAGCAACTGACGATAGATTTGTCGAGTGCGTCTTGATTGTATAACTGAAACAGTTCAGAATACTCAACGGACACAGCTTTCTCATGGTAGTAATGCCCCTCCTTGACATTCACCATGAGGGACAATCGATCGGAAATCTTGGTAATGTTCATGTACCATTGATGCAATTCATACATTCTCGTTGGGAGGTTCTTGACCTTGTCTGGCTCGACCAAAGGTTGGCCCCGGACATATTTCCGTTTTATTTCATCCTCTCTAAGCACAGGCATGAGCTCGATCTCGAGGAGTTGTCCAACAGTGATTTTGAGAACTTCAGCCTGCATTATATGGTCCTCCGTTATTACCACATTGCCCACCTCAGGAACGTAAACTGTTTGCCCACAATAATATTGGGCGCGCGTACTGTCATGTGTTGTTGGCACAACAAGCGAGGGGATCGATTGCGCCGCCTGTTCTCCCAGCTGGGGAATGGTTTTCCCGCATTTTTTGACAGTTGCTTCTTGTTTGCTCGATCCCGAGCTCGCCTCCTTACGTAGACGTGCTCGATTTAACTTCCTGATGTGGCGCTCATAGTCTGTGTCAACAGGCTTGGGAGCTGGTGGTTGAGCCATACGAATGAAGTGGTCAATCGTTTCCTCAGGCACTTTCTCCCTTGGCGGCGTTGGCGGTTTCGGTGCAAAATGGGCTTCCACCTCGGACTTCGATATGGCTACGATTTCCTCCTCGGACCTGTCATAAGCCCTCTGCGGAAGAGGCGTGAGGCTTGGACCATATTTATATCGCTTGCCTCCGCCTGTACTTCCTGTACTACCTCGACTCGTACCGCTACGCACCATAGCTGCGGGGTGTCTCTTCTGCGATTGCTGAGGTGGCGGAGACGGCTGATGGGGCTGAGTTGGACGAGGAGGAGTGGCCGCTTGAAGCTGTGCCGGACTTGGAGGAGGAGTGGCCTGAGGTTGTGCCGGACTTGGAGGAGGAGTGGCCTGAGGTTGTGCCGGACTTGGAGGAGGAGTGTACGTCTGAAGCTATGGCGGACTTGGAGGAGGAGGAGTGGCCTGACACTTTGCCGGACTTGGAGGAGGAGTGGCCTGACACTTTGCCGGACTTGGTGGACTTGCAGGAGCGGGAGACTGCTGACTCGGTGGCGGACTTCGACGAGGAGTCGGCTGACGCGGTGTCGGTGGCCTTCGAAAGATGATGCAATCCTTTTTCCATAGGATGATACGATGGTTGGCGTCTCCGAGAAAGCGCTCATCGTCACCTCCAGGAATGTCAAGCTCTAGCTCCGAATATGGGTCCACCACCTCATCAACCAAGACACGAGCATAGCCCGTTGGAATCGGGTTGCAATGGAAGGTTGCCTCGGGGGGATTTGTAAAAGCAACGACGTCCGCCACCTTCATGGATATGTTCTTCATTTTGACGTGTAGCTCGCAGCTAGTGTTCTCCGTGATGTCATCCACAGGGTATCTACCCAGCATTGCATCGTCCGGGGCGGAACCCGCGCTGCTTCTCGGCATGGATGGGGCGGTGCTATCCAATGCTGGATCATTCGCTAGCTGCTGCAGCTGCTGAGACCCCCTTTGCTGGGTAGGTGAGTCGATCTGCTCCTGCTGCCGCTGGAATTTGACTACCAATTCCGCTTGACTTGCTACTAGGCCTTGAAGGTGTTCATAGTCCCGCTTCCTCTGCTCCTCCTCCATCTTCCTCTTCTTCTCCTCCACAATCTTTTTTCTCGCACGGGTTCTGTAGTCGGTGTTCCAGTATGAAAACCCCTCATACCACGGAATAGCGCCCTTGCCTCATGTTCTTCCCGGGTGTTCAGGATTTCCCAGGGCACACGTAAGCTCGTCGTTCTCTCTGTTGGGCTCGAACACCCACGATCGTGCCTCTTCTATTGCAACAATCGCATCGTAGGCTCCCTTCAGACTTGCCCTCGTCGAAACATTGCCTGTCTTCGGGTCCAACTCCCCCCATGCGCATAGAACCAAGTCCTGACCCTGGGGGCCAGCTCTTAGTAACCGGAGTGGCACCTGCATCCTCCATCTCTTTCTCAGACTTATCCCACTTAGGCATTGCCACCGCATAGCCACCCGGCCCCAGCTTATGGAACTTATCCTTTTTTGTCGGCATTCTTCTTGTTTATTCTCGACCGTTCCTTAGCTATTTTCGAATTCTTGAATTTCACGAAATCGTCCCAGTGAGCACGTTGGTTCTCTAGTGTTCCCTCGAATACTGGAGTCTTCCTTCCTCCCTTGACGTACTTGTCCCATTCACGATTCTTGTGGTTCTTGAATGCAACCGCCATCTTCCTAAGAGCAGCGTCCTTGACTTTCTGCACATCTGCTTCTGTGAAATGATCTGGTAGGGTGAAATGTTCCATGAGAGTATCCCAAAGCAGATCTTTTTGATTCTTGTCGACAAAAGTAACATCTGGACGTGGAGCAGCGTCTTCTTTGCCTTTTTGTCTTTTATCTTTTGCTGGCTCTCTCCATTCTTGAAGGGAGATCGGGAGTTGGTCTTTCACAAGAACTCCGCACTGACGAACGAACTTGTCCGCAATCTTCTTAGGCACTAATGGTTTGCCATTAGGTCTGACTGCCTCGATATTGTACTTTATGCCCTCCTTCAACTTTTTGTTCGGGCCTCGTTTCGTCCTTTTGCCTGAAGATTTGCTCGATCCGGATGGCTGAAAGAACAAAGATCGATTCGTTAATATATCTTTAAGTCATTTAAAACATGTGATGGTCACTAGATACCTGCTTATATAAATATATATACCTCGTCGGTCTTTGTTGTTTCAGGATCAACATGTTCTTCGTCATCGTCATAATCGTAGTTCATGACTTCATCAATTCGGTCGTCGCGATCGAATATCATATCACCCTCTCCGGTGTTGTTTAGAAATTCGGAGCCGTCATAATCTTCTTCATTCTGATCATCATCTGGCCCACGTATCATATCGAATATGGTCTGTTCTCCCTCTCTGTCGGCATTGTCTGTCATAGCTTTTATTTAACTAATTCAAAAGAAATATAAAACAATTTAGTATTCAAATTACATCGTCTCGAATAATAGATATAATCTCGAATACTTCGTCTAGAATAATAGATATAATCTCGAATACATCGTCTCGAATAATATATAATATTGAATAGTACATCACTGGCTAGCTAATTAAAGATCGAATACTACAGAAGAATCTAGGACACTCGCGGTTCCTGCGGCGCGGGCGGTGGACACCCAAAGAGAAGGAACCCTCACATGATCATAGCTGAAGTGAGATCCCCAAAGATACTGCCAGGTATTAGAGAACCTGCCACCCTTTAACGCAATCATGTAGCGATGGACGTGCTCGTCCTCCTCCCTGACACGGCGACGTACCACCTCCGGCGGGGCCGGGTCCCTCCGCACCAAAACTGGCCCACGCGAACGCCACCAAACAAGATCAGGGTCGACGACGGGACCCGGGGCCGGGTTCCTCATCAAGCGGCGTGCCCCTCCAGGCAGCACCTCCCAGTGCCAGCCCGGCGGAGCCCAGTCCCGGACATGGGTCGGCTGGACATCGTCGCGGACGGGTCGATGGCGAGGATGCGGGCCGGGCATCGTCGAGAACAAATACTAGCTATATGCCCGCAAAAAGTAATATTTTTTTAATGATTGGATTTTGATAACTAAAATTTCTAACATTTCTACTATTTCAAAAATCTATATACTATTTCATACTAATTAAGCATCTAACACTAAAAACAGAAAACACAACTTCTATACATCCATTAAAAAACTGAAAAAC
>NC_057810.1:85148237-85157114 GCF_018294505.1 Triticum aestivum
GAGACGAGGGCGGCGACGGGGACGGGGGCGGCGATGGCGACGGAGACGACGGAAACAGAGGAAGGAACAGAGGGAGAATGAAATTTTCGCAAGTGTTGTTTATATAGGAGGGGCCTTTAGTACCGGTTTGTGCCACCAACCGGTACTAAAGGCCTGTTTTGGCCAGGCCAAGCGGCGGGAAGCGACCCCCTTTAGTACCGGGTGGTGGCACAAACCGGTACTAAAGGCCCCCCCTTTAGTACCGGTTTGTGCCACGACCCGGTACTAAAGGGGTCGCGCTGCCACCCCAAAGTTTAGTCCCACCTCGCCGGGCGAAGGGCAGCCGCACAGGTTTATAAACCCAGCCACGGCTACCACTTCGAACTCCTCTATATACCTAGCAGGCTTGTGGGCCTAAACTCTGCGCACTGCCCTATGAGTCTGCTGGGCCTTTAAGGCCTATAATTACACACCTGTGGCCTATCAGGCCCACAGGGCAGCGCCCCAATTTTTTTATAGTTTTTTTCTTTTCTGCTTTATTTTCTTCTATCTATTTTTGCATAGTTTTTTGTATAGTTTTTTCTTTTCTGTTATATTTATTTTCTTCTATTTATTTTTGAGTAGTTTTTCATCTAGTTTGCCAAAATTCAACATTTTCAGAGTTCATTTTGTAGTGATTTTCAATTTCACGGTCATTTTGTAAACGATTGAAAAATAGCAAATATAATTTTTTTCTTTTCTGCTTTATTTTTTCTTCTATTTATTTCTGAGTAGTTTTTTCTTTTCTGCTATATTTATTTTCTTCTATTTATTTTTGAGTAGTTTTTTTATATAGTTTTTTTCTTTTCAGCTATAGTTTTTCTTTCTTTCCTGCTATTTTTTCTGTTAGTGCCCGTAGCTTTCAAATTTGAATAGTTTAAATTTTGAATTATTTGAAATTAGTGTGAATTTGTTTGCACATAAAATTTCTTCGCGTTTCAAATGCCAAAACACATAACTACCCTAACTATTATAGAGATTCCCCTCTCGGTGCGAAACACAGAAGAAAGTGATGATAGCTAGTGAAGCCGATCACATCCCAGATCTTTGGGTGTGAAACTTTTTCTTCGCGTGTGTCCCTTTGCGCCATAACCATGGAAAATCTTCATCATTTAACGGGATGCTCGGGTCAATATTCACTGTGAATGGAGCAATTTCATCAAACTTTTCATAATCTTTTGACTTGTCTGTCTTGTCATCCACTCCCACGATGTTTCTCTTCCCAGAAAGAACTATATGCCGCTTTGGCTCATCGTACTTTTCTTTTTCTTGGCTTGGTAGACATGTCCTTCACATAGAAAACCTGTGCCACATCATTGGCTAGGACGAATGGTTCGTCTGCATACGCAAGATTGTTGAGATCCACTGTTGTCATTCCGTACTGCGGGTCTTCCGTTACCCCGCCTCGTGTCATATTGACTCATTTGCACCGAAACAAAGGGACCTTTAAACCACGTCGATAGTCAAGTTCCCATATGTCCTGTATATAACCATAATATGTTTCCTTTCCCGTCTTGGTTTCTGCATCAAAGCGGACACCACTGTTTTGGTTGGTGCTCTTCTTATCTTGGGCGATCGTGTAAAATGTATTACCATTTATCTTGTACCCTTTGAAAGTCATTATATTCGAAGATGGTAACTGGGACAGCAAGTACAGGTCATCTTCAATAGAGGTGTCATGCATGGTACGTGTCTGCAACCAGCTGGCGAAACTCCTGGTTTGTTCACGTGTAATCCAGTCATCAGACCGCTCCGGGTGTTTGGAGCGTAGCAAATTCTTGTGTTCATCCATATACGGAGCCACCAAGGCGGAATTCTGTAGAACTGTGTAGTGTGCTTCAGTGAGAGAATGTCCGTCCATACATATTATTTGTTCCCCTCCTAGCTTGCCTTTTCCTTCCAGTCTGCCCTTATGCCACGATTCAGGAACACCAATCGGCTTAAGGTCAGGAATAAAGTCAATACAAAACTCAATGACCTCCTCATTTTGACGGCCCTTGGAGATGCTTTCTTCTGGCCTAGCACGGTTATGAACATATTTCTTTAAGACTCCCATGAACCTCTCAAAGGGGAACATATTGTGTAGAAATACAGGACCCAAAATGTTAATCTCTTCGTATAGGTGAACTAGGACGTGCGTCATGATGTTGAAGAAGGATGGTGGGAACACCAACTCGAAACTGACAAGACATTGCACCAAATCACTCTGTAACCTTGGTATGATTTCTGGATCGATTACCTTCTGAGAGATTGCATTGAGAAATGCACATAGCTTCACAATGGCTAATCGAACATTTTCCGGTAGAAGCCCCCTCAATGCAACCGGAAGCAGTTGCGTCATAATCACGTGACAGTCATGAGACTTTAGGTTCTGGAACTTTTTCTCTGCCATGTTTATTATTCCCTTTATATTCGACGAGAAGCCAGACGGTACCTTAATACTGAGTAGGCATTCAAAGAAGATTTCCTTCTCTTCTTTGGTAAGAGCGTAGCTTGCATGACCCTGATGTATGCCGTCTTCTCCGTGCATACGTTGCTGGTCCTCCCGTGCCTCAGGTGTATCTTTTGTCTTTCCATACACGCCCAAGAAGCCAAGCAGGGTCACGCAAAGATTCTTCGTCACGTGCATCACGTCGATTGCGGAGCGGACCTCTAGGTCTTTCCAATATGGCAGGTCCCAAAATATAGATTTCTTCTTCCACATGGGTGCGCGTCCGTCAGCGTCCTTTGGAATAGGTTGTCCGCCAGGACCCTTTCCAAATATCACCTTCAAATCCTTAACCATATCATGTACATCAGCACCAGTACGGTGGCGAGGCTTCGTCCAGTGATCCGCCTCACCTTTGAAATGCTTGCCTTTCTTTCTTACGGGATGCCTGCTCGGAAGAAATTGACAATGTCCCAGGTACACATTCTTCTTACAACTATTCAAATATATACTGTCGGTATCATCCAAACAGTGCGTGAATCCGTGGTATCCCTTGTTTGTCTGTCCTGAAAGGTTACTGAGAGCAGGCCAATCATTGATGGTCACGAACATCAATGCCTTTAGGTCAAATTCTTCCTGTTTGTGATCATCCCATGCACGTACACCTGTTCCATTCCACAGTTGTAAGAGTTCTTCAACTAATGGCCTTAGGTACACATCAATGTCGTTGCCGGGTTGTTTAGGGCCTTGGATGAGCACTGGCATCATAATGAACTTCCGCTTCATGCACAACCAAGGAGGAAGGTTATACAAACATAGAGTCACATGCCAGGTGCTATGGTTGCTGCTCTGCTCCCCAAAAGGATTAATGCCATCTGTGCTTAGACCAAACCATATGCTCCTTGCGTCATCTGCAAACTCCTTCCCGTACTTTCTTTCGATTTTTCTCCACTGCGACCCGTCAGCGGGTACTCTCAACTTTCCGTCTTTCTTACGGTCTTCTCTATGCCATCGCATCGCCTTGGCATGCTCTTTGTTTTGGAACAAACGTTTCAACCGTGGTATTATAGGAGAATACCACATCACCTTGGCAGGAATCTTCTTCATGGGGCACTCGCCCTCGACATCACCATGCTCATCGCGGCTGATCTTATAGCGCAATGCACCACATACCGGGCAAGCGTTCAAATCCTCGTACTCACCGCGGTAGAGGATGCAATCATTAGGGCATGCATGTATCTTCTGCACCTCTAACCCTAGAGGGCAGACAACCTTCTTTGCTTCGTACGTACTCTCGGGCAATTCGTTGTCCTTTGGAAGCATATCCTTTATCATTACCAGCAACTTTCCAAATCCCTTGTCAGATACACCATTCTCTGCCTTCCATTGCAGCAATTCCAGTGTGGTGCCCAGCTTTTTCTTGTCACCTACGCAATTCGGGTACAACAATTTTTTGTGATCCTCTAACATGCGCTGCAACTTCTTCTTCTCCAAATCACTTGCGCAGTTTCTCTTTGCATCGGCAATGGCCCGACCTAGATCATCAACGGGCTCATCTGATGCCTCTTCTTCAGCTTCTTCCCGCATTGCCGGCTCAGCTTCTTCCCGCATTACCGGCTCAGCTTCTTCCCCCATTGTTGTATCATCGTATTCAGGGAACCATAGCCAGGATAGCTGTCGTCGTCCTCTTCTTCTTCATTGTCTTCCATCATAACCCCTCTTTCTCCGTGCTTGGTCCAAACATTATAGTGGGGCATGAAACCGGACTCAAACAGGTGGACGTGAATGGTTCTTGACGTAGAGTAATTGCGACCATTCTTACAGCCAGCACATGGACAAGGCATAAAACCATCCGCCCGCTTGTTTGCCTCAGCCGCAAGCAAAAAAGTATGCACGCCCTCAACAAACTGGGGAGAGCATCTGTCATCGTACATCCATTGCCGGCTCATCTTCATTACACAACACCGAAAAGACCAAATTAATACAAGTTTATACATAAAGTTCATACAACACTTAAATGCAACAAACAAATAACTCTCTAGCTAAAGCATTTAAATGCAACAACAAATGCGATCAAGATTGCAACTAAGGTAACAATTGATCCAACAGCATAATGATACCAAGCCTCACTATCGATGGCGTATTTTCTAATCTTTCTAATCTTCAAGCGCATTTTCTCCATCTTGATCTTGTGATCATCGACGACATCGGCAACATGCAACTCCAATTCCATCTTCTCCCCCTCAATTCTTTTCAATTTTTCTTTCAAGTACTCATTTTCTCTTTCAACTAAATTTAACCTCTCGACAATAGGGTCGGTTGGAATTTCCGGTTCACATACCTCCTAGATAAAAATATCTATGTCAACTTGATGGGCATAATTTGTCATAAACACGAAATGCAACAAATAGTTTTAAAAAAGAATATACCACATCCGAATCATAACAAGGACGAGGGCCGACGGGGACGGATATCAAAACCATGGCACTATGTATAACAAACAACGTACGGGTAAGATAATTATTATACGAGTAACTATATATCCAAATCACACAAACATCAATTTTTTATATAAAATTTCATGGACAAGAGGCTCACCACAAGGTGGTGCCGGCGACGGGACGGTGCGGGCGATCGACGGTGGTTACGACGGAGATTTAGAAGGCACTAAGTAAACCACACCTACATATGCAAACTAAGTGTTATTTTCAACCCAAATTGCATATAAATCAAATACTACCACATATAATTCCTCCCAAATTACTAAAACCCACAATTAATCACTATATAAACCAATGCAAGAGCTAATCTAGCAATGAGAGATGAAAGGACAAAGTTGCTAACCTTGGTGATGATTTGAATGGATGAGGGCCTGCAAATCTTGACAAATTTGGGGCAAATTTTGTGATGAACTCGAGAGGAAGAAGGAAAGAATAGAGGAGAGGGAGAGGGGAAAGGGGGAAGAACAGAGTGCGGGTGGACGAAGGGTTTATATAGGACGACCTTTAGTACCGGTTCGTGCCACGAACCGGTACTAAAGGTGCTGGAAGGGCCCCACTCTGACAACATCCTGCCACCACTCTCATTAGTACCGGTTCGTGGCATGAACCGGTGTTAAAGATTTGCCACAAACCGGTACTAAAGAGCTCCTCCCGGCTAGCTGTTGGAACCGGCACTAATGGACACATTAGTGCCGGTTCTGTTACAAACCGGAACTAATGTGTCTCACATTTGACCCTTTTTCTACTAGTGTATATAAGCTATTTTACATAGCTTAAACGAAACTTGATTTGAACTCGATCCAACCCGTTGCGTAAGTTGTACAGTCGCGCGCTGTGTTACAATTTGTTGTTGCGGCTGCATTCATAGTTAGTTTCTTCTGTGGTTGATCCATATATCACCGTACGTCCACCTCCAGCTAGCGGTGGGCAGCAGCAGCAGATGTAGTGTGTGGTTGGCTGCATGTCATGCATGTGGATGCAATGCAAGGATGTAGTACTAGCGCGCACAGGCTGACCCAAAGCATGGAGAGCTACAACCGTCGAGCCAGCGACTGATGCTCGGGTCGGATGGATCAATTATTTACCGCCCGTGACCGATGTGCACACGGCCACCAATTCCTTGCACCAATTCGGTCCATCACAGCCAGCTGCCAGCGTTTGTCTTTGTCATGCATGATTAGGATCCCTTCCCACTGTTACACTGCCAGCCCCTTGGCCTTGGACGATCGTTCGCTGGAAAATTGCCCCGAGCTGACGCGCGTCCTATATATGTGCCCATTCCTCTCGTCCACCAAACAAACCTGATCGTGTTCGTGTCCAACAAAATTTGCAGGGATGAGCGACGGCGGCGACTCCGTCTCCAGCGATGACTGCATCGACGACTGCCTTGACGCGTGCTGCTGCGACTGCTTCTGGGATAACATCTGCTTCCGCATCCTCTGCGCTCTCGTCATCGTCGCCCTCCTCGCCACCGTGGTCGCGCTGCTCGTCCTCGCCTTCGTCCCCCGCCGCGTCGGCGTCAGCGTCGAGGACGCGGCCCTCTCCCGCCTCGACCTCGCCGTCAAGAATGCCACGGCGGCCGCGCTAGCCTACGACATCTCCATCGCCGTCGCAGTCCACAACGAGAACTTGTTCCTGCCCGCCGAACACACCGCGCGGCTAGACGCGGATTTGATCTTCGACGGCGCGCGGTTCGCCCGCGTCGGGCTGGCCACCGCAGGGGCCGTGGTCCGACCGCGGCGCAGGAAAGTGTACCACGCCACGGCGGCGGCCGACAGCGCGAGCGTCGCGCTGGGGAGCGCAGGCGTGTCCGACTTCCTCAAGCAGAGCGCTGCCGGGCTGTTCCAGCTCGAGGTGAAGATTGTCGGCGAGGTCATGTACCGACCACACCACAAGAAGCATAGGCTGGACGCGATATGCCGGCTAGAGTTGGCTCTGTCAACGGCAACGTCGCCGGCGATGTTCAAGAAGGTAAAGTGCGACGTTCAGAAAGGCCATTGATGCTCAGGATCCAAGCAACGTGCGGTGTGGTTCAAGTTCTTTGTTTCTTCTCACTGGACGGAGTGGCTGTTGCACGGCGGATGGTTTATGTTTCTAGCTGATGTAATGTGCCTGTTCTAATACCCTGTGCTGTGCTTGTTGGTAATCCGTGTTCTTAGTTTTGCGTAATTCGTGTGTCTGTTCTAATATAATACACCGTGCTTGCTGGCCAATGTTTCTAGTAGCTGATGGATGTCATTACACTACTTAGTTGCGTAATAAGATGGGCTAGTTATAGCTCATGTCTCATTTCCTCTTTTAATATTTAATTTTGGCTAATTAGATCAAACATATGTGGTACTTATCTGGGATGGACTTATATTCACTTTTTTTGTGTGGGAACTTATATTCACATTTTGTATAGAGGTTACCTGGATTTTTTCTGTAAAGTACTATCACCTAAATTTGTATATTGATATGTCTAATTAAGACTCCAGTTTCCCTATATACAATTTTTAGTGTGCAGGTTACATGCATTGTGTCCCATATTTAGACGACCACTTCAATATATTTTGACCCCTATAGTTCACTCTCATCACTCTAGGTTTAGGCTGTGATCCCTCTTCGCAAAATACAAAATAGGTCTCCCAAGTCTTTTTCTATTTAGGTTAATCATCATCTTGTTTAAATCAATACATCTACGTACCTTAAACAAAAAACAAACAAACATGGACACACAGACGCGAGAAAGGATGGAGCACTGGCCATGGCTGTGGCCGGGCATGGCGTAAACGGAAACCATGCAAGCGTGAAGACGACGGGGTGTGGTAGGCTGTGGTAGCGCTTTTGCCTCAACCAGACAAGCATTCCCATCACATTTACTCAGCTGGCACGTTCCCACCTTCTCACTCTCTCTCTGTCTCTCCCCGTTCACATTCAGCAAACCCGCATGTGGATGTGGATGTGGATGCCACTTCAGCAAACCCGCATTCTCCAAAACTGGTGGAAATCATACGGGTTCAAAAAATAAGTGGAAGTCACAAGTCGGAAGAGGCCATGGTAAGCGAGAGTACCAAAAAAAAAATCAGGGTTTAAAATTTCAAATTAGATCCCATGTGCTACTTTTTGGGTTTAACATACATTTTTGGTATTTCTCATAAAAATTGCCTAAACGTGATCAGAAAAAGTGAAAAATACTGTTATTTATAAATTTCATGCAATGAAATTGGGACCTTAAAGCTCCTTTAGTTGAGAAAAAGGAAGAAAGGTCAAGTGCGCCGTTTTTAGATGGCGAGTGCTCGAGTTTTCATCTGGTACATTGCCGAGAGCTAAACCCATCTCAAGAATAAAGTTTTATGTAACCAACTCATAACATTTCTTCTCGATCGCCTCTAGTATTCTGATAGTCCAGATAGGATGCCATTACAATTACTTTTCTTTTCTCGCAATCAGATGGGCTAGTTAGCTCATGTCTCTTTTACTGTCTTCTCTATGAGATTTTTTTTAAGAAAAGGAGGTTAAACCCCCGGCCTCTGCATCAATCGATGCATGAAGCCATCTTCTCTATGGGAATAACTACATGTATATTCACATTTTGTATAGCTTCAGGTTACCTAGATTTTTTTGTAAAGTAATGCCTCTTAAATTTGTATATTGCTATGTATAAAGCTCCAGTTCTCATATATGTGAAAATTTTGTAAACTATTAATACAATTTTTAGTGTGAAGGGTAGATGTATTGTGTCCCATATTCAGACAACCACTTAGATTTATTCTTGTGTTTTTCTTATTTCTTCCATCTTTATTCCTCTGTTGCTTTGGCTTTAAATTAGAGGCAGCGGCAGAGGCAAGATTGCTCAAATTAGGATGTTAACTGAGAGATGGTTAGATCTTTAAAAAAATTATATGTATTATTCATACGATTATTAACAGCAAATCCATGGTAGTACGC
>NC_057810.1:85157124-85161817 GCF_018294505.1 Triticum aestivum
GGGGTACTTGAATTGTAAAATATAGCATGTTGCAGTAATAGGAAGGTGCTTATTGAAGGATTAAGCAGTGCACAGTATAGGAGAAGTTGATTATTATAAATAAATCAACATGTAATAATAGGCCTCGACCTCTCTAGGTTGTGATCCCTCTTCGCAAAATAAACCTCCCAAGTTATATTTTTCATTTAGGTTAATCTTTCTCTTGTTTATTTACAAATAAATATGTACTCGTAGAAGAATACAAGCTAGATCAATCATGGAGACGGTGCGGGCGTGAGGAAGGCTCCGCGAAATTTCTGCTTGGACAAACCAACAAAGCGTGAAAGGTTGGAGCACTGGCCATGGCTGTGGCCGGGCATGCCGTAAACGGAAACCAGACCACGCGGCGTGGTAGGCTTTTGCCTCAAGCATGCAAGATGCAACCATTTGTTCTACCCCCCGTCATATTTACTCAGCTGGCCAAAGGCATGTTCCCACCTTCTCACTCTCCCCGTTCACATTCAGTGCTTCCCTCATGCACCCTTTCTCTTTTTCCTGCCTGCTTCCTTCACGGTGGAGATAATGCATGTGAACGGTACTTCTGCAAACCACATTCTCCAAAACTGGTGGAAATCATACGGTTCAAAAAGTAAGTGGAAATCACAAGCCGGGAGGGGATGGTAAGTGAAAGAGTAGCAAATTATTTTCGGGGTTCGCTGTGAGCCCTATTTTTGCTATCAGTAGTATTGCCGAATTTAACATTATACTGCCACTCATCATGTCATAATTTCCTTCTAGTGCTTTGCATATAAGTAAAAACCAGTACCTTGTGAAGCACCTTGCAAGAATATCCATTCAACGTACTCAAAAAATTTATACATGAATTAAAACACATATTAGAGATAATGTCCAAATTTAAGATTTTTAGATCTCATTTGCTACTTTTTGGGTTTAAAATACTTTTTGGCATTTCTCATAAAAAAGGAAATAACCAAAATGTGATCAATAGAAGTGAAAAATACTGTTGTTTATAAATTTCATGCAATGAAATAGGGAGCTTAAAGCTCCTTCAGTGAAAAAAAGAAAGGTCAGGTGCACCATTTTTATACGGCGACTGCCAGAGTTTTAATGTGGCACATCCACGAGGGCTAAATCCTAGCCCTCTGGCGGCCCAAGCGAGCATGCACAATGCCATGTCCATGGGATTCGGTGCCGACCAAACAACATGAGCAGCGATGTCACGACCACCACAAAGTCCCACCGCACCCCTGAGAGGAAGATGCCACTCACGAGCACACCCCGGGCCAAGTCCAATCTCATCCACCAGAAGCACCAGCTCTGGTCCGCCTCGGGCACATATCTGGCCCGCCCGAGCACGAACCCTAGCTCTAAGCCTTCCCCGTTGCGTGTGTGGCCGGCACCACCGGCACCCGCCCAGCCCAGCGCATGTCGGCTCGAAACCAAGAGAAGGAGAGCCAGCACCACCCCATGCCGCCCGTCGAAGCTCCACAACCGTATATGTGTCACCGCTACCGCCACAAGCTCGCACCACCAACCACGCCCGAGAAGGACCGGCAGCGGGGGGAGCCCACCACCGGCCACCGGGGCCCTCTTGCCACTAGCATCCGCAACAAGCTGGCCACGCCACGCTCTAGAGCTGACTGCATCCTGCACCGCCCACAAAGGAAATCCCCTGGCCAATCCAAATCGGGGCTGAGCGAGCCACTCCCATCGGCGCCCACCGCCATCCCGACGCCACCCAGCACACAGCCCAGGTCCCCGCCTCCGCTGAGGCACGGCCGGAGAGCTGCCGCACTGCAGCACATCGTGCCAGCGCCGCATCTCGTCACACCCGCCCCGTCCCGCCCGCCCGCCGAGGAGATCCCCTGGCCAATCTAGATTGGGGCTGAGAGAGCCACCCCCACCGGCGTGCACCACCATCCCGGCGCCACCCAACACATGACCCACGACCCACGTCCCCGTCGAGGCACGGCCAGAGAGCTCCCGTGCTGCAGCACCCCACGCCAGCGCCGCATCCCGTCGCGGCCGCCTCGTCCCGCCCCGAGCCTGCCCCGCCCTATGTGTGCGGCAAGGGACGAGGCGCGGGGTGGAGGGATCTTGTGGTGACGGCAGCTGGGCTGCCCTCCCCATCGCATGCGGGGCGACGAGGGAGGTGGAGGGTGATTTTTTTTTTGGCTCCTATCTGTTTTTCTAGCTGCCGGGAAAATGTTTCTGAGAATTTTAGTTCGTTAAAAACAAGTTACAGTGCTTAAAAGAAATTACAGGCGACACTTTATCTAGGCACTATGAAAAATTGCTAGGATTATGGCACTCATGATATAGCTAGTTGGATTTGGCAATAACGGTGTTTCTGGTTTGCTCCCTCCCGAAACACATATCATGCTAATCGCCGTTGTTGATATTAATGTCTTTGTTGTTGTTGATTGCTTCAATGTAGTATTTTGGCTATTTGCTTCCAAAATGTTTCAGTTGTTTCTTCAGATTTGGTGTAATTTGTGCCAACTTGATATTAATTCATTTTTCTGTATTGAAAAATATTAATAAATATATGGTAACATGTAATAATAACTTTTGTAGAGTGGCAAGAAGAAATTAAACACTTGGTTTTGGTTGGGTGTATACTGCGGTGACAACAACTACTCATCCAAATGCATCATCAATATGATGCTCAACAATCATACTCGAACAGACTTATAAATCCCAAACATGCAAAGTGTCCAAGATCTAGGATAGGAAGGCACAAGAAAAAAGCCAACTAATTCTACCATGGATCAACAAGACACTAGCTTAGTTGAATCATTTTCCATCATGGCTCAGTTAGGAAGACGCGGGTGCGCGGAAGGCTCCGCGAAATTTCTGCTCAACCGACCAGCAAAGCGTGAAAGGATAGAGCACTGGCCATGGTTGTGGCCGGAAACAGAAACCACCTATTTGCAGCAGGAAGAAGACGCGGTGTGGTAGCCTGGTAGCGCTTTTGACTCAACCATACAAGCATCTGTTCTATCTCCATGGTGCTACTACGTACTCAGCTGGGAAGAGCACGACGGGTCCCTCTCTCACACCAACCACCTTTCTCTCCTCCTCCTCATCCTCCTCTCTCTCTCTCTCTCTCTCTCTCTCTCACGCATCCTTCCTCTTTTTTCTTCCTGCAGCTAGCTAGCACAAGGGTTGCTCAAGTGGAAGTCAAATCAAGTCACTGCCAAGATAAACAAAAGTGAAAAATCGAATCAGACGTGGTTCGACTAGCTGTTCACACTCGAGATAGTGCATGTGGATGCCACTTTATAAAAACCCACATTGTCCAAAACTGATATAATCAAGGGGTGACCTCAGGTGGAAATCGTACGGTTCAAAAATAAGTGAAAACCACAAGTCAGATTGGGATGGTAAGTGACAGTCTCAAATTATTTTTGGGGCTCATGTGAGCGTTGTGAGACCTATTTTTTTTATCAGTAGTATTACTGATTTTAACATCTTACTGCCACTCATCGTCTCATTATTTCTTTTTAGTACTTTGCATATAACTGAAAATCATTACTACCTTGTGAAGCGCCTTGCAAGAATATCCATTCAACATACTCCAAACTTTCTCTACGTGAATTAGAATACATACTAGAGATAATGCCAAATTTAAAATTATTTAGATCTCATTTCCTAATTTTGGGTTTAAAATACTTTTTTGGAATTTCTCATTAAAAATGAAATGACCTGAATTTGATCAACAAAATTTTTAAAGTTTGCATGGGCTCGTGCTATGGCTTTTTGATATAGGTGAAAAAGCCTCACCAGATTTGACAAAAGTGTGCCTTGTAATTGGTGGATCTCCTAGGATGTTTCTTAGACATTCAAGTCAAACAATAAGGTTTCTAGTGAGCAATTATTTTCGTTGAGCATGTAACTTCGAAAATAAACTAGAACAAATTATTTATATTAGTATTGATAAATTTAATACTCCCTCCGATGCATATTAATTATCGATGCTTTAGTATAACTTTAGTACAAAGTTGTACCAAAGCAGTGACAATTAATATGGGTCAGAGCTAGTATCATATTTCTACTCTTCACATCATAATTTCTTTCTAGTACTTTGCATGTACCTAAAAATCGGTACCTTGTGAAGCACAATGTAAAAAATATTTATCGAATATACTTGAGATTTTTTTTACGCATGAACTAATCCTTTGATTAAAGATTATGTCAAATTGCAAGATTTTTTTAGATCCCATTTGCTACTTCCTAAGATTAAAATGCATTTTTTGGCATTTTTCATTCAAAAAATAGAAACCGGCCTAATATGATCAACAAACTGTAAAGTTTTTTGCATTGGATTATATTTTGTGTGTGGGCTCTACGTGAAAAAGTCTCACAATGTATGATAAGAGTTTCTTGTACTTTGCTTTATAATGGGTGGATCTCCTAGGACGTTTCTTGATATTCAACTTAAACTACAAGTTTTCGAGTGTCCAGTGAAAAAATTTGATCAATCGTGGAGACGCGGGCGCAAGGAAAGCTCCGCAAAAATTCTACTTCAACCAAGCAACGAAGCGTGAAAGGATGGAGGCGATGAATTACTCTACCCGGGAAACGTTTGAAGCACAGGCCATGGCTGTGGAAGCGGAAACCACCTATTTGTAGCAGGATGAGGACGTCGGAGGGACGTGGCACGTACTACGCGCTTTTGCCTCAACATGCA
>NC_057810.1:85163069-85172878 GCF_018294505.1 Triticum aestivum
GGTACATCTCACTGCCACTCGCACTGTTGCCTCCATCTCCCGCGAGGTCCTGGCTTGGCCTTCCCGTGGTCGATGCTCGTCCTTGTCGCTCCTCACGTTGGCTCATGTCTTCGGCATCCAAAATCTAAAATGGACCGAGAGGGTAAATTTTCCACGCATATGAGATCTAGCAAAAGCACAGGCATAAAGTGCACTTTCTCCAATATTGTACACATTACCCTTGTATAATTTGGTTGAGTAATAAGTAAAGTACTTTGGTAGCAAAAACCAAAAGAAAAGGAATAAGCGCTGCGCTGCGTGGGCATACGCGGCCTCTGGTACACCGATCGCTCAGCGCTATATATGCCAAGCAACCCCACAATCCCACTCCTCGCGTCCGCACTCTGCTGCTAGCTCTGCTGCTCACAACATACTAATTTGCAAGGATGGGCGACTTCGACTGTGGCGCCATCGACTGTGGCGACTGTGGCGACATCGACTGTGGCGACTGCTGCGATGAGTGCTTCGACTGCTGCGATGAGCCGTGCGTCTGCTGCGTCTGCTTCTCGGATGCCATCAGTGGCAAGGCACTCTTCTGCATCCTCTGTGGTCTCGTGATCTTCGCCGTCCTCGCCGCCCTGGTCACGCTGCTCGTCATCGCCCTCGTCCCCCACCGCGTCCGCCTCAGCGTGGAGGATGCGGCCCTCGCCCGCCTCGCCCTCGGCGACAAGAACGCCACGGCCACGGCGCTCGCCTACGACATCTCCATCGCCGTCGCCGTGCACAACGGCAACTGGTTCATGCCCGCCGAGCACACCGCGCCGCTCTACGCGGATCTGCTCTTCGACGGCGCCCGCTTAGCCCGCGTTGGGCTGGCGACCGCAGGGGCCGTGGTCCGACCGCGGCGCAGAGAAGTGTACCACGCCACGGCGGCGGCCGACAGCGCGAGCGTCGCGCTGGGGAGCACAGCGGTGGCGGAGTTCGCCAGGGAGAGCACGGCGGGGGTGTTCCAGCTGGAGCTCAGGGTTCTCGGGGAAGTCAGGTACTGGCCACACCACAAGAAGTACAGGCTGGACGCGATCTGCCGGCTAGAGTTGGCTCTGTCAACGGCAACGTCGCCGGCGATGTTCAGAAAGGTAAAGTGCGATGTTCAGAAAGATCATGGTGGCCGATGATGTCTTTTCAGCAAGAAGAAAAAAGACTGGGGTCCGAGTGTGTTCAGGATCGAAGCTAGGTTGAAGTTCTCTGCTTCTTCTCACTGGACGTACGGAGTGACTTCTGCAAGGCTGATGGTTTATGTTTCTAGCTGATGTAATTAATTTGACTGTTCTAATATCCCCACAAAAAAAAAGACTGTTCTAATACCCTCTGCTTGTTGGTAATTTGTGTTCCTAGCTTTGGGTAGTACTCACTGGTAGACTTGTTCGTTATGCGGCACGTCTGATGTAATGTGTCTGTTCTAATTAATGCCCCATGCTCTTGTTGGTAATTTGTGTTCTTAGTTTTGCATAATTTGTGTGGCTGTTCTAATATAATACCCGGTGCTTGGTGGCCAATATTTCTAGCTGCTGTAATTTGGGGAAGTTCGTTATGTGGCACGTCGCCAATCTCAAGAATAAGTTTCATGTAACCAATTCATGACAGTTTTTCTCGATTGCCCTCTAGTATTCAGATCAGATGTCACATTACATTGCCTTTTCTTTTTCTTTGTTAGAAAAATCAGATGGGCTTGTCTTTTTCTTGTTAAAAGAGGAAAAAATTGATAGCTCATGTCTCTTTTCCTCCTTTAATTTTTAATTTTGGTGCATTAGTTCCAACGCAAGTACTTATTTGGATGGCCTTAGTTTCTTCTATATAAGAATAACACATGTATATTGAATAGGGCGTTTTGGAGTCTGAGCTCCATGCATGGATGCCTTAACTTTGATTGTTTTTAAAAAAATATCAAGGTTTTTAGTTTCAAAATTCTGGAAAAAAATATACACGTATACAAGGATGTAATGTATATGTATGTAATATTGCATGATGAAATACTTTGAATTACGAGCTGCATAAAAAACAAATTTTGGACTTTAAGGATGAACAATACATAGGTTGAAAAGCCACACATAGCTTTGGTTTTTATATAGATCTCATTTTGACGTATTTCATCATGAAAATTTACACACATGCACACTATGTCTCTGGGTATATGTTTTTTTTCAAAAAATTGAAACGTAAAAGTATGAATTAGATTCTTTTTAAAAAATTAAGACCTCCATGAAGCTCAGCCTCCGGTTGGCATTTCGATGTATATTCACATTTTTATAGTTCTAGGTTATCTACATTTTTGTGAAGTACTGTCACCTGAATTTGAATATTGCCATGTCTTAAACTACAGCTTTTAGATATGTGAAATTTTTGTATAATATTAATACAATTTTTAGTGTGCAGGTTTACATGTAATTGATGTGACTATTGCCGATTTCTAGTAGTTTTTTTAAACCATCGATATGAGTCGGCAAAGCACGTCTTCCAAGTCCAAGGAGAACGCAAACCACTGAAGTGACAGCCCAGGGTGTGCATGCAGTAGGTGCAAAGTAATTAGAAAGTGAGCACAAAAAACTTGGGATGTTGTAAGAGTGAACACAGCGGCACAGCTGGGAGTAGGGATGTGAAACGGGTCCCGTTTAATCCCATTTAAAGTCCACTTATGATATGATAGTTCAAAAATGTTTTTTGTTTGTTTGAGAAAAATAAACTATCAAGCTAGCAAAATAACTAAACGGGATTGCGGACGTCATTTATTTGTCACTTACATCCCTAGCTGGGAGCCATGCATGTGCCCAGCCGTTTCCTCAAGCGTGAAACGTCTGCAACCATCGATAGCTGGCCGGGAAAAGGAATTTCTCTGAGAAGGGAGCGGAGTGAAGTGGGCTCGTGGATTGGTTGGCGTCCATCCTGTGAACTGAGAGAGCTAGGAAGTTTAAGTGCTCCTATTAATTAAGTAGCTCTTCGTGCATCTAGTTTTGATTTGGTTGCTAAGCATTAGTAGTCCGACGCAGCATCTGAGAAGCAGCAGTCAGACACATGTATGGGCAAATTGTCGTGGGAGGGACGCATGGCAATTCGACGCTCACATGAGCTGCCCGGGTACGCCTCATCTCTTTCTCTGTGGCCGCTCCATCCATTCCAGGCCCATTTCCGGAAGCGTGAAAGCAACTAGGAAAGGTGACGGTGAAACCTGCTTCATGGATGCTCATCTGGACAGTAGTCGGTCTCTTTATGATCCAGCTTGAGTCGTTGAAGTTCAGGAAGCTCTTGAAAACCAACATGTCTGTCTATCACCCATTTGAAAGTGTCTATATTGCCGGTAATAGCCAGCTTTACAACACTGGTATAAGTTAATTTTCGACACAATGTTGATGGAATAGTGTTCACTTTTTCTTATTAATTTAGCAATTTTAGGTAGTCTCATAACACTATTTTGTTTTGTTGCTTGATGACGTCTTCGACATAATGCGATTATGCTATGCGGTGTTTTGTTCTGGTGCTTGCATGGAAAGTACTACTCTTACTGTGTTTGAAAGAAGGATGTGGAAAAAAAAACCTGCGTGTTTTGCGGGAAAGAAGGAGGACGGGAGGGTTATTAGTGCGTGGTGGACAAAACTAATCCTACTTATCCCGTTTCTCATTCTAAAATTGGCTCATATTGAATCCCCTCCTTCACAAACCCCTCGCCCCTTTGTCTTCCTCCTGCAAACATCGCACACAATCCAGGTGTGAGAAACAAAGGGGAGTAAAACAGAAGTCCACCTTTTCCTCCTTAATCCACACGCTCGGGAGTAAACATGGAGAAGAATCGTTAGTGATTTGCCTCCTTAAACCCCGCGCTCAAGATTTCATGCCTTGCTTTCAAATACGGAATAAGTATCTGTTAGTGGTATCAAATTTACTTTATGTTCTGCCAGGTGATGGGCTCAATCGATGTACAATTAAGCTCGATTTACATAATTTTTGTGGTTCAAGTCAGAACTAGCAAATTGTCCTTATCACTTTATTATATGAGATATCCATACAATAAAACAATGGATAGAGATAAAGCTCATCCCTTGTTAGTTTTGCTTTAGTTTTCTCCTCTTCGCTTCGGTTTTGTTTGCCTTTTGTGTTTTGTTTTTTGTTTTGCGGAGTTTCGCCCTCTTGTACTCTTGCGTCATCTTGACTCAAATGCACAACGATGCACATTTTGATGCGTGTTTGAGAAAAAAAATGGTTACCAAGACTGGCAATTTTTTTCCTGTGATAGTTGAACTATACTACATGATGCAGTTATACATTTCTTTGGAAAATAGCATATTTACTGGTACTCGGGCTGCATGAGAAACTAGTCAGATTTTTTTTGTAGATGCAATTCCGATAAAAAATATAGTTCTACCTGCAGAAGAGGTGGATTCTACCTTCCGGACTCCTTGCCAACGGATGCTGGTACGAAAAGTTTCATCCGATCGTCATTTCAGATGGGGAGTCCCAACTATTTTTCTTTCCTTTGTGTTCAAGCCTGTTTCGTGCCAGGATATACAAAGATGTACTGTGGGACTATGTCATGTCAGTTGTGTAGATTGTCTTTGCTCTGGAATGGCTGTTGTGATTTGCGCTATAGAGTTTAATCTCTTTCGAATTTTTGGTCGTCTTTCACCATTTATAACAATGAAACACCATTTTAGTAGTCAATCTTGCTCACATGATGTTTATCGATATTAGATTCTCATCTCTTGGAGTGACCGGTAGAGTTCATTGTAGAATGTGGCACCAATAGTCGCATAAATTACAGCTCAAGCAAAAGAGAATAAAAGACGGAAGAAATAATAAAAGCACAAGAACAAATCTAAGTGGTTGTCTAAATATCGACACACTTCTAAGCTCATGATCAGCATCCAACCATCCTCATCTTCAAGTCCATACATGTAACCAACACATGAAAAATTCTACTCCCTTCGTCCCAAAATAAGTGTCACTTATTTCGTATTCCCGATGAAGGAAGTAGTACAAAATTGTTTTGGGGGCAGAGAGAGTACTAATATGTTACAATTTTTTCCCATGTCAGAAAACTAGAGTTCTAGACGTAGCAATATAGGAGTTCAAATCATGTGACAGTAATTTACAAAAAATAATAATCTAGGTAACCATGTTGAAAAAATGAGCAATTTACCGAATGATTTTATAAACAAAAATACTAGATAAAGCATGACTAAAATAGCAGATATAAAGAAAGTCATGCAATCTGACAGAGAGAAGGTAAACATCGTCTGCATATATGAACTTGAGGTAAACACATCTAGAACAGACACTAGATGAAGTTGCTTATACGAAACAGAACGTAACATACGTAGGGCAGAAACTAGAGCCAAGAACTGTAGGAGGACTTCTAACAGAAAGGAGAGGAACACGTATGGCACAGCAGCAGCAGAAGCGCTGGACTTGGGGTCGGTGTCCTCGCCTGCCATGTCGTTGAGGAGGTCGTGGACGTCGGGGAAGAAGTCGTCGTCGGGAAAGTAGTCGTCGGCGACCGGATCGTCCGTGATGAACCAGCCAGTAGTCGCGCTGAGCACTCCCCAAAAACCTTATCACCCTTCTCCCGTACAGGACTCAAAAGATGCGGTCTCGGAGGCCTACTGTCCCGACCTGCGGTGCACGCCGCAAGACGGGATGAGGAAGAACGTAGCAGCAGCGCAGTGCTCAGGAACTTGTGGCGAGAGGAGGAAGAGATTCGGGTGCGTCTCTCTGGGAGGAGCGACCTCCCTTTTATAGGCGCAAGACAAGGAGGCGAGAGGATGCGCTGGGAGCTGAAGAGAACGAGGGAGATGAAACGAACACGCAGCAGGCAAAGAGCAGCAAAACATTTCAGCTTTCGCGTGCCCTTTCGTATACCCGTAGTGCGTGGCAAAAATTTACATCGGCTCGGCTCATTCCCGCAATCCGCGGTGCGGCGCGGCGAGGCGGGCGACGGAGGAGGAGCGCACGTGGATGTCCCTCTTGTTCTCATGCTCATACAAGTGGGGAAGGAGCCTCCCTTATAAAGAGGTCCAACTCCCTCTAAACTAGCAAGGTGGGACTAAACTTTTAGTTCTACCTCTTGCCTTGCACGAATGGGCTGCGTGGGCCTCTAGGATTTATTAGGAATTTCTGAAACTGCTATTGGGCTAGGCCCAAATAGGCAAAATTCCAGTAATCCCCCACCAGATCCGAGAGGCACACAAAATTTGCCTTTGGTTCCAAAACACTGTTTTATATACCGGTACTGCAGTGGAGACTGTTAAGTTGAACTTCCACCTAGAACCCTATGCTACACTAGTAAGCAACTTGAACAGTGGACTGGGCCTTGAACTGCAAGTTTTCTGCGAATCTAGTTTCACATAAAGCCTTGACCGGTACGTGGCTACCGTGGGTCTTCCCCGCGGGTGGAGCTTATGTGTCATACTCCGTGACCTTTCATGAGTTTACTAGAGAGAACCCTACTCTCATAGATTGCGACGTTTAACAATCAGACTCATATAGGTGCGTTCTTCAAAAGATGTTCTGCAGGACAACATCTCTGCTTCAAAAAGCCACTTAGAACACATTAAGATATACATCAACCTGCCATGCAGATTAGGAGAGTATTGCATCTTCATGGAGTGGTATTTTAACAGTAAGGATACTCTCCTCTCAGTTGACCAACAACTTGTCTTCCACATCTAATTCACGGGATCTCCGATCACAAAGAATAGGTTACCACTGTGAACAACTCATATTGTGGGTCTCATTCCCATCTCCCTCGATGCATTATCTATCACATTATGTGATAGACCCTTAGTAAAAGGATCTGCCAGATTTTTAGACATTTGGATATAGTCCAATGCAATAACTCCGGAGTTTTTCATTTTTCTGGCAGACTTTAACCTTCTCTGAACATGTCTTGATGACTTCATGTTATCCTTTGAGCTGCTCACTTTAGTGATCACAGTTTGATTGTCACAGTTCATAAGGATACCCGGTACAGGTTTCTCAACTACTGGCAAGTCATTCAAGAGCCGACGAAGCCAATCTGCTTCGACCGTAGCTGTATCTAGTGCTGTGAGTTCTGCTTCCATTGTTGACCTCGTTAAGATGGTCTGCTTGCAAGACTTCCAAGAAACAGCGCCACCTCCATGAGTGAATACATAACCGCTCGTGGCCTTTATCTCATCAGCATCTGAGATCCAGTTTGAGTCACTATACCCTTCAAGCGCCTTTGGGTGCCCAGTGTAGTGAATTCCATAATTCGCAGTGCCTTTCAAATAACGCAAAACTCTCTCTAGAGCTTTCCAATGCACATCTCCTGGTTTTGAAACAAACCAACTCAGTTTGCTAACAACAAAAGAGATGTCAGGTCTTGTAGCACTTGCTAAGTACATAAGCGAGCCAATAATCTGAGAATACGTCAATTGATCTCTAACAATTCTTTGATTCTTTCGAAGCAGCACGCTAGCATCATATGGTGTTGGAGAGGCACTACTAGGGAAAACCCTAGTAGTAGCGCGGGTTTTGAGGCTATCAGCAGCGCGGGCACCCGCGCTGCCAATAAGGCGCTACAGCTAAGTGTTAGTAGTAGCGCTGTCTGTACCCGCGCTACTACTATTGACTATATCAGCAGCGCGTTTTTGAAATGCGCTACTATTAGTTAGCTGTAGCGATTTCCTGAGCCCGCGCTACTATTATATCTTTCACCATTTCCCCACTCCAGCTTTAATAAACTGCAATTTCCAGATACTAGGTACTACTAGATATCAATGTCATAAAGCATTATAGGTACTAGGTAGTACTCCCTCTGTTCCAAATTACTCGTCGTGGTTTTAGTTCAAATTGGAACTAAAACCACGACGAGTAATTTGGAACCGAGGGAGTACTAGATAACAATTTCATATATACTCAACATGCATCCTCAAGTAGTACAAGGTGACATCGACGATGATCATCATATTTAGTTCTAGATGATATTGACGACGATCATCATATGTAGTTTTACATGATATCGACGACAATCATCATATGTAGTTCTAGATGATATAGCCACACACACATATGTAGTTCTAGATGATATCGACGACGATCATCATCCTCAAGCCTGGGCAGTGGGTGTTCCTGATAGTAATTAGGATGGCCTGTCCAACACGAAGATTCTTGCCAACGAGGAATCTTTTCCACCCAACTGAGTTTAAGTGTGTGCCATCGTCTGTGTCCATGCGGTAAGTATAGGTGGTCATGGAGCCCCTTGCGGTAAGGCGTAGTCCAGCTGAGCCTTCTTCATCAGGCTCGACACCACAACTCACAGATAGGTTCTTTGGTAATTTCTGAATAAGAAAAACATATCAATTAATAAATAGCCTCACACATACTCTTGCAAATATATTTCTATTAAGTCTAGATTTCTACACTATCAAAAGACACAGTACTATGCATTTGTACTAATTAATCATGAATTCTACTAATAAGTATATATGGATTATCTACACTATTAATAGTTCCTTGGATTCTACACTAATAAGCATGTGATCAACGACTAGATTCCACACAACATATCATTGGACTCTACACTAAGCATATCATCAGATAATTTGCATTTGTAAGTATAACATACCATATCATGTCGATCGACCATGGTACTTGTCAGGCGGGTCACGGATGGCACCCCGACAAAGTCAGCACGTGGTGGAATTATGTCCCATAGGTTGCACACCTCCTCCTCGCTCAGCCTCATTCTTTGAGCTACGATGGCTTCATGAAGTGGGTTCTCATCATCTTCATCGAGTGGGTCCTCATTATCTTCATCATCTTCTTCATCTGCATCATCTTCGTCATCTTCATCATCTTCGTCATCTTCATCATCTTCCACCGAGTTGAGATAAATGACAGCCAGCTTGGGTCTTTCTGCTCTGAAGGAGAAGCTGATCAACTCACCACCAGTAAGACGCATGCAGGCGAGGAAACGGGCTCATCCATCTCCTCCAATCTGCAATATATTGCGTCCTTTCTCGGCCTCCATAGTGTACGGCCCCCAGGAGCCTCAAATGTCACAGTGTCTCCTGTCAGCTTGTTGAATGTCAACCTCACATTGCATGGGATGGTGTGTGTAAGAAAAGAAAAATGACACAATGCAGTAATGCCAACACTAAAAATAAAATAGTTGTTACATTTCATCTAATTTCTTACCACCGCATGACGAAAACTCGGCTGGAAGTAGATGTCAAACAGCTTGCCAGTTGCAAGGCTGCTGGCGCACCTTGACTTGCACAATCGACATAGTGGTGGTGGTGGTGGCGCCATTTTCCTAAAGCAATATGAGCAAAGGATTAATGATTCACTTCACAGAAAAGAAAAACAGTAGCATGTGATATTTTCCTAAAGCAATATGAGCAAAGGATTAATGATTCACTTCACAGGAAAGAAAAATAGTAGCATAGTGGTGGTGGCGCCATTTTATGGACATATTAGATGACAAGGTACCACGTACCAAAGCATTTCGGTGGCACCTATTGCTGAAAAAATAACAATAAAATGGTTCATACTAAATCAACTAAATCAACTAGCATACTAAATCCACTAGCATACTAAATCAACTAAATCAAAATATTCTAAATCAACTAAATTAACTAGCCTACTAAATCAACTAAATCAGAATGTTGCATATCAACTAAATCAGAATGTTGCATATGAAATAGCCTACTAAATCAAAATGTAGCAGGGAGGAGGGAGAAGGAGGGGCGACTCGAGGAGGGAGAAGAGAGTAGGATGGAGGAGGAAGGCGGAGCGAGGAGGGGCTGGCCGGCGGCGAG